>NW_026623431.1:354055-369273 GCF_030028575.1 Malurus melanocephalus
GGAAAAAAGAAAAAGGAGGAGAAATAAAAATTAAAAAGAAAAAGTCTAGGTATCTTTAGCAGCAGCACAGCCAGAGAGGCAGCAAAAGCAGTTCTCTATGCAGTGCTCCCCTAATCTGGGATTTGCCAGGTCTGCACAAGAACTTAACATCTCTGTTAGTTTTTTGTCTGCTCCCATTTTGTCCTTTGGAAGGTAAAAACAGCCTCAAAGAGCAGTGACAATTCTAGTTCCTCTCATTTTCCAGAAGAGACAGCTAAATGCTTTAATGGCCTTAAAAAGACTGACAAATAAATGTATTTTTCGTTTAATAGAGTTCCTCTATTCAGGCAAAGAGGTAAATGGCATTGTTAAATTTAATTTCTCTTTGGCTTTCACTTTTCAAAGGGTTTATGAGTTTTCTTCTCCTCCTTTATATCTTTAAGAGAGGGTTCAAACGATTYACTGGAGGCTGTTGCTATGGTGCTCATATCAAGGTGTCTGCATTCATTCCTCTGTTAGCACTTGTACAAGTTACAGCTTTGTCTGTCTGGATGTGTTTGCTCTGTAATAATTAACACAGTGCACCCCAGCTCGTAGAAAACCTGTGCTTGGTTTTGCCTCGAGAAGATGCAGAGTAAATGCAATGTCAAAGAAAGGTCTGCAGGCCTTTTAATAACCTTTCTCAAGTGTTTTTGTAAACTCAGAATATGCATGTGCAGAGTGACACATGAGCTGCTGTGCTTGGCAATGTTTGCAAATCAGGGGACAAATTAGYTAGGTTATTTCAATAATTAATTAATTTTAATAGCATTTTGAAACATTGCAACTGCATGGGCAATCCTTGCCAGCTGACATTACAAGGAGATATTCCTGGATGACATTATCACTGGAGCTTTTTAAAGGAGGGAAAACAAACAAACAAACAAACCAATGCAGTTTGAATGATCTGTGCCATAGTTCCGTGCTCTAACATTAGTAGTCTCTTTTTTTCTAATGCTGATTTAATTTTTTGTGATGAAGACATGACACAGTTTTTTTTTACAACAAAAGACCAGATGGTCTCCAGTCCTTTCTTTGGATACAGAGCAGTGAAGAAATTCTTAGAAATTCCCAGGGCTTCCCACACCTCGCAGCTGGGCCTGGGCAGAGGCAGGAGGCTGAGCTCAAGGCTTTGTGCTTTGTGCTGGCCATGATGCTGAGCTCCACTGGTGACATGAGTGGCCCTTCCCCATGGAGATGCTGTGCTCCCCCAAACCTCTTCTGCCCGTGCACGCCCCAGTGTCTGCACACACACCATGGCATCTGGGGCCTCCTGAACTCATAGCATAAGATGGATACCTTTTCCAAAAACACCATCAAGCCAGACCTCAAATGAGTTTTACTGAACTCCACTGGAATTTAAAGGTGCTATTTTTTTTCCATTGGAGGTGTTGAACTCCACAAATGTGTGAGTGAACACCACTAACTGCAAGAGCTTTTGTTTCTGAGAGCTGAACATCTTTTTCCTTGTAATTCTCCACTATTCCTCCATTTGTGAGCTGCGGGCGGTGTTGTTTGCTTGGTTATTACCACCAGTGGATTTAGGTTGCATATTCGTTATTCTCTCTCCTGAGGTAAATCTGATACCTGGAGAATTACAGCTTAGGAGGGATTGTGTGATGTGTGCATTTGTTGTGATGTGACCTGGCAACATTTTTGTCTGTGACACAGACATTTTCATCACTGGGTAATCATATTTGTTCTAAAATACAGGCTGTTTCCTATTGATTACTTTTAAAAATGTGTGCTTGTTTCAGAGGAGAGGAAGGCTTCATAAATGGGGGTTTCTGTATTAGAGGAGAAAGCAGAACATGAGTCTGTGGGAGTGAAGGTCTCTTGGCCTGGGTGGTGCAGCCTGAGCACATCACCATGAATGCTCTCCTTGGAGCCAGGGCTGGTTCAGGTCCTGGCAATGGCAGAGTGTATGTGTGTCCTGGCAAGTCTCTTCTGAAATGCCTTGGGAAAGGCTTTAACTGGCCCATCTGAAAACATTTTGGGGTCAGTGTTGTGTCCCCAGAGATGCCATTTGTTGGTGCTAAGGCAAAAACAAGAACTGGGTGAGCAAGTCTCATCCCTTCCCAGTTTGCAGCTAGTTTAACTCTCTGACAGTGAGAGGTGTTTTCTGTGTTTTCTGTGGGTTTCTCTTCCATCTCTTTCTCCACCCTTGTACCCATGTAATGCTGGCACTTTCAGCATCCTTYGGCAATGAGATCCACAGGTCTTTTTCCTAAGTAGAACAAAATTTTGTTTGTTCTATATTAACAGGGGTTTAAATAGGATATATATAAATGTGCTAAGTTGCTTCAAAATGAGTCTTTCCWGCAGTCTGTCCATCTTTATCTCCTGATCTGGCTGGAGCTGCCCTCTTGGAGCCACATTCCTCCTCAGTGCACGTGGGTGCCATRGAAAAGGTCTGAATCTGATTCTGAGCACTGCACGAGGTCACTCAGAGTTTGCACATTTACTCTTGCCTGTCTTCTTTCTGAGCTGTGTTTACTATGCTTACTGTACAACAGCTGTACAACAGCTGTACAGTTGAAGAGAAAAGTAAAAATTTCCTATTTTTAGAGTAAATAATAGGAAAATGTCACCTTGAAAGACACCTCCTCACAGTTTGATGACTGACAGTTCACATTTTATCTCACCAGAGTTTGTTTTTGTGTGGTGCTTATCACCAGTGACTAAACCTCTCACAATGCATCATCACACCAGCTTTCTAGGGAAGGATCATTTTTCTTCTGTGGAGGGAGAGATGAGACATTCGAGGTCTGGTTTAGCACCCGAAAAAGCTGATGGCAAACCTGTTTGCTAAAGGTCAAGCAGAGTCTGTGGCAGAGCTGAGAACAGAGTAACAGCTCAGTACTTTGACCTCTGGACCATTTTTCTCCCTCTTTTTCAATKCCTTTTCAGTTTTTTTAGAGTGTTCTCACTTGTTAGAAGTCACTCATACACCTACGTCTCTAAGATGATGTATTATTAAAATATTTTGGCACTTGGTATGTATGTTCTKCTTAATATTTGCAATCAGTTAGAAAGTGCAGTTTCCAAAATGAGGGATCAGTGGGTGAAGGAGCAGTGATTCATTTTCTGTGGGAATATAAAACATTGGCAATATCAGACTGTTATTTTCTTTTTTTGAAATAGATCTGTKAGGGTAACCTGCTGTATTTTGCTACTGCTTATATATCCTAAGTTTGKTACAGGTTTTCTCCATTGACAAATAATGCTATAATCATTTGTTTTCACTGGCAACAATCCATGCAAAATTAAGGTTTATATATGAGCAAGAAATGTCACACAGTAGTTGTCCTCTCATTCTTATTTTAACTCTAATTTTGGATGGGGCTTTTAGCAACCTCCTGATCTAGTTAAAGGTGTCCACACTCATTACAGAGGTCTTGGGCAGATGAACTTTAAAGGATCCTTCCAAACTATTCCGTGATTCTATGATTTAGGTTTTGCAAACAACAGAGAAAGGTCTGTTTTCAAAGCTCTTATTGTGATTTAGTTTTCTCTGCATTGTAATCAATTTATTTTCTCTAAGATACTGAATAAGACGTTATTTTTAAAGTGTCATGATTTTCCCCCAAATAGCCCACAAGATTACTGTGAATTAATATATTTTGTCCTTTTTTTCCCCCTGATTCAATTGGATGATCCATTTCTGCATTTATATTCAATGATAAAAAAATTTAACAGCATAGACATATGTCTGAATTAATTTTAAAATCTGGAAGCAGTTTCAGAGGAGCACAATCAGTGTGGGATATGAACAAGAATGAGGGATTCCTGGATGAATTTTGCTGAAACARTCATAAGAAACACTCAGAACTTGCTAGGAATAATAGCAATCATGGGCAGAGAGRTCATAACAGTTCCTGCTGTTAAATGGCACTGTGGGTTTAGATGATACAGCCCATGTATTTTCAAATGAGTGCAAGAGCAGGACACAACTCATTTAACCCAAACCACATTTATGACAGTTTGTTGTGCTAAAACTTAGGCAGAGTGAGTCCTGAACAAAAATGCTCCTAATGAAACAAAATCAGTGTTTACCAAGAATTACTGCTTTCTGAAATGCGAGAGACCACAGACATTGGCTGAAATGAAATACTGAAACAAACACCCTGATTCCAGATTTCCTAATGACAYTGGGAGGGTTTTCATTCAGCTCAAAAAATATGGGCTCTGGTCTTTTTGAAGCACATTTTGTCAACCAGCCTGAAGTGCCTGGCACAGATGGGTGTTCTATCCCTGCTCCTGGAGAGATGCTGGTCCCTGTGTTTGTGTAACTCAGCCATAGCAACTGCCAGCCACTGAAACACAATGTTTTTCTRTCTTTCTTGGTCTCATAGTAAATTAGCACTGAATTCTTTGGCCATTAAATCCAAGCCACTACAGATAYTCACTGTTAAACTGAAAAATTGTTCACTAGTCAATCAATAGCATAAAAACCTCAAAAGGAACAAATAARTTGTTCAGCTGAAGTTATTACAAAACCTATTCCAGCAGGAAATTAATTTCAGTTCTTCAATTAATTTAATTGACTAATTCGTTTAGTTTAGGCTTATTTTAAAACCCTGATCTGAGGAATTAATCTCCAGGTCCATGTATTTTATTTCTGTCATTCTTTACTTCTTCCAGGTCTCCAAATTCCAAACTTAGTGGTAAGTCTTATTTAGCTTTGACACAGACTACTCAGTGTAAGTCTTGCATCTSTCATTTTTCTCTTTATCCCATAGAGGCTTCCTGGGCTGAAAAATCAAGATTTCTTTCTGATTTGCTCTGTAACTAAAAGTTGTTTTTTTCTTTCTTTTGTTCTAAGGTCTCCATGAAATAAGTCACAGCTGAAATAGAGCATCATTTAACAGCAAGCCCTCCTTGGGGGATCAAACAGGGGCAATGACAAACTTCCAGATGAGTATGACCACAAAGAGAAATGTTGGCATCCTAAATTTTCCCCTTTTTGCACTTAATATGTTGATAACAGGAACTGTGTTCTCTGTCAGGCCAGCTTGAGCTGAGCCTGCATTCACCTAAGCAAGGTCAGCAATGCAGCAGATTTGGGTGGCATCTCTAGAGGACACTATGTAATACAGAGCACGGTATAAAAACCAGATTTTGGAGATAAGAAGTTTCTAACCTTCCTTTCATTTCATTCTAGGGTGGTTCTTTTTTTTTTGCAGTTGAAAAAAAAAAGTGTGTCTTATATACTTGAATTGCTGTTGTGCTGCCATGCACACTCTATAACTTATTTAGCTGATGACTCAGTCTAATACCAGACCTTTTCCACACRTTTGTCATAGGGTTTTATGTAACATGGCCCCTGAAATTGCATTACAATCCCAGCTATTACAGTCACCATCTAGCTGAGAAGGAGCCTGAAGCAGTGAAATGCAGAAAATGAGCCCATTTTTTTCAGAAGTGTAAGTGCTTATGGAGCCTGTGGACCATTGCAGGCATTGTTAAGCAATAAACCAAGCAGTTAAATCTCAGCACGCTAAATATGTAAAATGATTTTAAAAGACTTGGCATTTTGTAACTATTGAGATTATACAGTGAAACAAGTTAGAAAAATTTTTAATCACAGTTTACATTCTATGGAATATTCTTCTACTTCAATAACTTTTTGTCTTTAATTTTGAAAGACTCTGAAAAATAAAAGTGTAGCATTGTGTAGGTTTGATTTCCCTTGCTCCCAAAAGACAAAACCCAAGGTTTTTTTCTTTGCCAAAAAGAATAAGGAGTTATGAAAATTATTTTTAAAAGTATAAATTAACTTTTTTTCTGAGAAATTTTAATTTCTAAATCTGCCAGTATTATTCTATTATTTTTTGAGCAATAATGTACTTGGAACTTCCACGAAAATGCAGAGATTTTATTCAGAATGATTGTATCTGCCATAGGCAGCTGCACATATTGTAGCTGKTTTTTACTCCCACCTTTTCATCTCTATTTATAGTGGAAAAAAAGAAAAAAGCAGTGAATTTTATTCCTAGGAAATAAARTATTAATTCAGAATTAATTCCAGTAAAGCCTAAGGATAACTATTATTAGAACGTGGCACATTTATTTAAATTTCAAGAACAATTTAGATAACTAGACATCTGCTATTCCAAGAAGTCTTTATAGAAGATGCAATAAAAAATGTAATGMCATTCTCTGATAGAATCCACTCCCAGCCCAGTGATGACACTGACTCAGGTTCTGCTTGGGTTTCATGCTCAATGTAACCTGACTCATCAGGAGTTTTGCCATCTACCACACAACTCTTATGGAACGCAAATAAAATGTATTATCTAGATATGAAGTTTCTATAGGATACATATTACAGTTGATAAAATTAAAAAGTCTCTATCTCATAGAAAATGGGCAGTTTCAAATTGCGCGCAATTGAATTTCACAAGTGGTGTTTGAACTGGATTTTCACAGTGAGAAGTGGAGATGCTGCTGTCAACTCTCTGTGAAGGTGACCTGTTTCTCTCTGACAACCAGCAGCTGGACCTGAAGCAACAAAGGGCTTTGTACTCCTAAAACTGAGTTCTAAAAGGACTCAGGCTTCTTATGTGTCAGACCTGCAGGTGAGCCTTCTCTCCTCCCCTGTTCCCAATTTCCAGCAGACACTGTGGGTCACACTCTCCTAGGGAATATCCTGACTATCCCACAGCTCTTCAACTTCAGGGAGGAGGTCACTAGGACAGAACTCCGCTCCTACAGCAGGGAGAGTGAAATCCTGCTTCCATGGGAATCAGTGGTAAAACTTTCATGGGTTTCAAAAGGATTACAGCTTTCTCTGCAGCTTTATGTTACCTTCTTTTGATGTAAATACCAAAAGATCTTCAATGACACTTGAATTTTAATTCCATCTAAAGGCAGCAGTTCCAGTAGAATGTATTAGGTTCCTGTTRACCCTAATAAGCTAGGAGAAAAGATCAACAGCAACAGAGCTGTATTGYTTGGAAGGAAGACAAATAATAAAAATGATAACATGAAAAGGGTAGGATTTTAAAGGGAAGGATCAAAAATAGTAAACACAATGTCTTGAAARTAACACTATAGGAGAATAAAATACTTCTTGTCATTGCTTTCAGCTTCCATTTATGCACTTCAGATGAAAGCTGAAGACTAGACATCCTATCTGATCTAGGCAAGTCTGAAAGTCTTCAGAGTATATGGAAGGACTGAGAGTTGTGTCCATATGCACAAAAAACCTACATATCTGAGAGTTCAATACTCCATCTCTTTCCTTTGCTGAGRTTAGCAGGATTGTGTGATTCAGACAAAACATTCCATGCTATCTTAAATGACGCCCCCAGGAAAATATTAAAAATAGAAGGCTACTTAACCATTAACTTTTTCCAGAGAGCTTAAAAATTCCCTTTGGATCTGAATTTCCAAGTGAAACTTACTGTAACTGAACACAGGACAAGAATGAATTCTTGGAAACTCAGGAAATTAAAACAATTAATTATSAGGCACACAGGTAAGAAAGTGTTATTAACATAGACTTACAGTGACAGTGTAATGTCAGAATAAAACTTTAGTGATCAATTCCAAGCCACGTATCTGTCTTTTCAGAGCCATTTCCCTCTGTTCCGAGCTGTTCAGGGAAGCAGGGACTGAGGAGTGAGTYTTCCCCCACTCAGGCAGCATGTGTGCTGGTGGGGACCAGCATCAGCCCACCTGGGAGAGGAGGAGCTCAGGGGGCCTGGATCTTGTGGGATTTGTTTCCCTTCCCTCCCGGATTGCTGTCCCTATATTGTTTTTT
The DNA here is from genome assembly GCF_030028575.1 of Malurus melanocephalus. Lineage (NCBI taxonomy): Eukaryota > Metazoa > Chordata > Aves > Passeriformes > Maluridae > Malurus > Malurus melanocephalus. Next base: position 361,842 of record NW_026623431.1, read on the forward strand.
ATCCCTCAGGCTCAGGCACGCACATCCTCTGCTCACCTGACACACGCCAGACATCTCAAACAGATAAATTGGGACTCCCCTCCATCTCATCTCTCAAAGATGTTGCATGCAAAAGGAATAGGTAATTTCTGAAGCTACAGGTGAAGAACTTGCCTTTATTGCTACCCTCATCTTTTCCTCATTGTYTGCCTCTCAGCATTCCTGCACACCGCTGGCTGTGTTCGTGTGCTCACTGCTGGGGCTCCTGTTAGAAGTGACCATATTCCTTTCAGAAACAAGAATCTTCCGTGCTTGCTCCTTAATCCCAAATCACACATTAAAATTATCTGGTCATACAACTGAACCTCCAGTATCCACCGAGACACTGGCAGTGCCCAGGTGTGTTTCTTCCTTGTGGGTTATTTTCCATGTGAATATCTTGCCTTTGACAAAACTATGTAAAAAAGCACGATGAAAAGGTGAAATATATTTTCAGAAACTGAATCAAAATTAGAGGAAGACATATGCTGAATTSTTGTATAAATACAGGATTGTAAGAAGTTAATCTTAACATGGATATATTTAAAAGACTATCAGTACTTACACATTAAACCTTGTGAAATCACCTCGAAGGAAGAAGATTAGAAAATTTGGAATTCTTTCCTGCTGAATCCGGTCATTGATTAGAAGAGTATGAGAATGAAAAATCCTGTACTCCTGCTTTTCTTAGGGTCTGATGGCATCAGCCAGCACAGTGCTCATTTCCTGTCATATCAAAGCTGGGTGCCTGATCCCTCATCCGAGCTGCCTGCACAGAGCAGAGGCACAGCAGCAGCCTGTCCCTGTGGGCAAGTGGCTGCTGATTACCCAGGAAAAAAAATTGCTCCAAATCACTGTCTGTCAACTGCTCATTTTCACACGACACAGAATTTTACCCCTTSTTGTGGTATTTTGCAAGTGGAGTTTTGTTGTTGCATCTGCTGCCCTGGGAGGGACACAGGGCTCTGCTTTTGCTGCAGTTTYCCTTTCCCATCAGGATGTATTAATGGAGTGGAATGTTTTTCTGTTGCAGAGTACCAGAGTCCCCTGGAATTTGCAGTCTGGGAATTGCTGGCTTTTACAAATGGTTTCTGATGGGTTTTTTGAGACTAGATGCTAACTACTGGAATAACTCATGATCCTAAACAAATAAGGGAAAAACTAGGAACATCCAGTTTTGGCAGAAAATGGAATCAAAAATGAGCAAACCTCATTTATTTTCTGCTTTTTGTATTCAAAACTAGTGTATTCCCGTGACATTTCTGAAGGGTGTGAATACTTCAAAGAACTTTATCTGAGCAGGGAGTGCCCTCAACAAGCTCTGATTGCCTCAGAACTGTGAATATGTGTCTSTCATTCAGGGTCTGTAGGGCTGGGATGCAGGTGGGCAAGAGCAGGTGGGACCTTTCCTTTTAAAACCTTTCTTCYAAAGTGAAGATGGTTCTTGCCTTTCAACAACTCCATGATCAGGACTCTCATAAAGTGGGGAATTTGTTCATGCTCTCTCTCCTCTGCCTGAGGAATTCCTAATCCAGTACTACAGGAAGGACCRTTAGGCACAGACAGAGGAAAGTTTTCTCTGAGGATGCATTTGGCAGGATCCTTGCTGAAGCCCCACCACTGATAAGCAAATGAGAAGACAGGATGTTGACATTGGAAAGGGACTTTACCACATCCCACTTCCATCTAAATCCGACTGAGGTTCCAAAAATCTTTGTTGATATAAATCTGGGATGTTGCTYTGCTCATTACTTGGATAATAGAAACACTGCCCATAATTGCTGGCCATTGAACAATCCCTGTAGAAGAGACAAAACCTTTCTGGAAAATACTGCTGGTCTTTAAAGGAAAGAAAATCAGACATTTTCTACTGAGTCTGTTAAATTGCCTCTGGACCCTCAACCTGTTTTTTTGGGCTCTTGTTCTGATCCTCCTTTTCCTGGCACTCTCTCTTTTTCCTGTTTTTCCATAACCATATCATAATAATATTTTTGTGTGTAAATAACTGAAAGTGCCAAGAAGCCAGAAAACCAGGATTCCTGGTAGTCATTTTCAAGATAACACATTTTGTCAGATAATGAAGATTTGCAGATATTTGCACTTTCTAAGGGAATATCTTTGCTTCCATGAAATGGGGAGAGGAGCCTGTTCCCCTCCTCCCTGAGTCCTAGCAGTTCATATATGTCAGCTTTCCTGCCCTCCAGTTTTGAAGCCACCAAAAGTCCCTTCYGTGAGAGTGCTTTGATTGTTTCAAGGCCTTCTTGTTCTGGAATAATGYTTTTGGAAATAATTTTCATGGGAGCTGGTGAGTTCTAATCACACAATACCTTATTTGCACTTAGGTTTCCTCAGCAAGTCTGAAAGAACTGGCTTCTTAGCACAGAACTCTGTTCTCAGTGGTTGTGTTTATCCTATTTCCCTCTATTTMTCCGAGGCAAACTATAGAGGGGTGAACTGTGCTTTGCTGGAAGATTCACATCATTTTACAATGTGGTTGCTAGAAAATTAAGTTTCTGCAGGGGAATGTGTTCTATTGGGCAGCAATTCTTCCATCCATTCCACAAGAATGTGCATTGTTCTGGCCTGACAGATCCACTTTTCAGCTGAGCCCCTCCAGGCCATTGCTCATTGTGCTTTTCCTCCCCTTCTTYACTCATCCCTGGACTCCTTCATCTGCGCTGCCTCTTCCTGCSCAAGCTCTACCAGCAGTCCCAGGCTCCACATTTCTTGGTGTGTCTCAGCCTTAACCTCCAGCCCAATTTCCTTGAGACATCTCAAACTGTGGCCTCTGTTGTGGCTCTTCTATTCCTCTTTTCTCAGACTCAGCTTTTCAGCCCAGGTATTTTGAGTTCTGCTTCACCACCACCTTCTCCTGCAGGTGCTGCTCCAGCTCTCTCAGCTCACAAACACACCACAGCAGCACTGAGTGAACCACATACCAATGAGGGTTTTGATAYAATTTTGGCTTTATATTTCTTATGGTTTCACAGAATTTGATGCAAAATGCCATTGGGAGAGGATCAAGCAGGATCTGTGACCTGTGTCCTTCTGCCCAGAAAGCTTGTGGTACCTTGTTTTTATTTGGGTRCAAAACATATCAGAGGAATAGGATAAACTGGGATTCTGAGACCTGTTTGTGCATGAGGCTGTAAAGCCTTGGCCAGGATTTTACCCGAATTTTACTTGGGGCTGTTCTCAGGTGCCATATGTGCTGGACTGTGCTTTTTCAGAAAAAAAAACCACCAAACTGCTGTGAAGATTTCTTTGCATTGGTTTGCAGTGTTGGGGACAGCAGGTGAGAAAGGCAGATTCTTATACTTAAAGTTAAGTATAGCAAAATACAGTTCTCTACCTTCCTTCTTAGTAAAGTGTGAGTGGAGAAAGATATATCTCTTGAAAATAAACCAACTTGAGCCATATACCAGATTTGGATAGAATATCAATCACTGAGGGATTAAAATATGAAGTGGTAGGCAAGGGGTCAAAACTACTTCCAGTATAAGTGATATTTTTCTATGCATCTGTTCCTGCTTAGTAGAAAGTCAAAGGCTTGAATTTTTCATTACTGGCCATCTTCCTTCAGATGGGCTGTGGGAAGGGACTCTTCACTTTTCAGGCAGACACTAATGGTTATTTAACAAGGTTAATATCAGTCAGGATAATTGCCATCAGCATGTCAGAAGAAAACATTTTGATGGATTTCCATTCAGTAGCTTTTGCCTTTTACCTTGAAAATAGAAGAAAATGCTTCAGCTGACACCTGCTTTTATGTTGCTGCTTTGACCTTCCAGTGGAAATGGATCCATAATAGCACTGCAGACTTCCCCTGCTTCCTTTACATCGAAGAGACCTTTTTCAGGTAACATGATTTCTTGATAAAAGGAAAAGGACATAGTGCTCCTTATTTTGGGTCTCTGCACATTCCTCTCTTTCCTCTACAATTTGTGGATGGACTCCCTCACAGGCTGGCTGAATGGTGTTCGCTTGCCAATTTGTTTTTGCAGCAAATTGAATGAATTTTCTTAGCCTTATGCACCCCATCTTCCCTGYGATACACACTTCTGTTCGTTTGGCAAAACAAAGTTCTGCATGAGTGTGAATGAAGGCTCTTGCCAGCTGCATTTTGTGTTAAAAAAAACATTTTCAAAGTCACTCTATCCACTATGCCATATTCTTCATCCAACAAAAGGAATCATTCAGTGTAGTTGTGTTTTGAATAATATAAATTCAAAACCAAGCCTCATTTAAGGATATAGATGTCTTGAATGTGATTTCATAAAATGGTTGAACTTACATTAAAAAAAAAATGTTTGTCATCTAAGAAAATGTTTGTCATCTAGTGAAAGACAAAACCAAAAACATACAGACATCAAGATTTGTTGAAGCAAATAATTTTCTTCTAAGTTATGTGGAAAAAAATGCCTGAAGTACATCAAAGCTACCACTAAAATAGAATTCATTCTCATTTTAAAAAGATGGAACTGAGAAGCGTTCCAGTCTCTCAGGATTCTGAGTTACAGTTTGAACAGTTTCGTATGAATACTGATTAGAGAACAGTAACTTTTTGTCCTGTAGTTGATCTTGAGAGCAAGTAATATAGATGTGGCACTTGAACAGAATATATTTAGAGATTTTTTCCTTAATTTTATGTCTAGTGCACTGCATGCATTGTGCTTTTCTTTGCAGTCCTCTATACAAGGACATTATGTTTTCTTTCATAGCATTTCCCCCCTGAATTGAAGATTTGTGAAATAATCTGGGATTCCTCAGAGACTGGGGGGGAAAAGAAAAAAAAGTTGTTTCTTTCTACTRTGTGACCACTCTCAGGGAAGTGATATAATATTTTAACTTCCCTGGGCTTCAGAAAGTTTCAAGCTGAAGTTTTCAATTTTCTGGATTAATGTTCTCAGTGTTAAGCTGTCATGGTAATTGCTGGTCTGGGAGTGTACGATCACTAGGACAGCTGCAGAGCTGAGCTGGATGAAGCCCTCATTACCTGCAGAAAGGCAGAACTTTCAGACCTATCCCAGTGCCTGTGACATGTTATTGGTGAGCTCGGGCCCTGCAGTGCTGGGAGGGCTCTCTGGGAATAAAAGAAAAGGGCAGCTCTAAGCACRCAGTCCTGGATTTCTTTGGGCTCTGTGGGGTCGTCTGAATTTATGGCACTGGAATATTTCAGTCACTCTTGTCCCTTCTTAGAGCTACCTCGGAATTCTGCATCCAGAAGATCCAAAAGGACGCAGCTAAGAAGAACTGGGAAGAACTGCCAAAGATGATCTCACATCCCCACAGCAGAAATGGCCTCCAGTATGGTTAAAGATCTTTCATTGAAGTGCAAAGAATTACTGTCATTAAATTGAATAAAAAGTTATATTGCTTGAAGAAAAGACATGGTGGGAAGCAGGGGAACTCAGTTCAGAGGTCACTGGAAATTCTTGAGAGGAGGAGGGTCTTTAACACTTGTGAATTGAAAGTGGGCAAAATATGGAGAGGTCCAAAAGGGAAGATTAAAACACTTCAGAAAATTCTGAYGTAAACAGAAATTTATCTGATAGCATGAGAGAAAGCTCATCATGTGCAAGCTTGCTGCAAAAAAACCCTTTTGCTATTAATACAGTACATCTATTATGCTATTAACACAGTAACAATAAGCTGTGGCTGAAGCAACACAAATATATTTAAATGCTTCTTTTATTCCGAATCATGCTGGTTTATGTTAAGGAAAACACCYTTATTTGGGAAGACATGATTTAACAACAAAACATAATCAGATTGCAAATATTTGGCCTGGGTGTTTTTTCTGTCTCCTAGAAGCAATCCCTTCTCTCCAGCCCACTATAAGTGCATTTCTATCTTTTCTGGCAGGAAATCTGCAGCTCTCAAATTCCTGGAGAGAGTGCAAGATTTTATTTTTGAACACACTTGTAGAAGTGGCTGCATTATGTCTCATCATACTTAAGCACATTACTTAGTTTTGAAGATTGAGGCTTCTGCCACCCATTGGCAGGAAAAATCTGTTTTCTATGTTATAACTGTTTTCTATGTGTGCTCTCCTAAATGTTTGACTTGTCATTTGTAAAGGGATATACATTCCAAAGCTGTTGGTGAACATGGAGCAGATGAAATAAGTATTTATCCCAGCCAACCCTTTTAATTAAAGCCTAATATGTATATGCCAAGTAATGAGCATGTCACAGCGTAAATGATCACAAGGATGGCTGCATTTGTTTTAATTGAAAGACTTTTGGAATAAATGTCTTCAAAGAAAAGACAAGCCTATTTTCAGCAGGTAATAYCTTTTAGATCTCATATCATTCATTTATGAACTGATTTAAATAGTTGATGGGAAGTGAGAAAAGTTTTTATTTGAAGTGTACCAAATGGAAAAGATTTGATTTGGTCTTCTCAGCTAGTAAAAAAAATACTCCTTTTTCAAGGAGAAAAATACAGTGAAATAATCAGTTCATACATATGTATGCTCTTCAAGAAAAGCAGAGCTATGTCCCTACTATGGATGTTGGCTCAATAAACCAATAAACTTGKCCCTACCAATAAGAATGGCAACACAATAGAGTGGAAGGGGAAAATCAGTATTGACTCAGTCAAGGTTAGAGGGGGCAACCTTGGGGAGTTAAACACAGTGCTGCAGTACAAATATGCGAAAGCCATGCAATAAAATAGCCCAGAGCTTTCCTGTGTATTTAGCTGCTTGATGCACACCCACACTCAAAAAAGCCCTAAAAAGATTTAACTCYCTTTTCCCTAAGACCCTACAGTATTATGAAACATGATAGAGTGAAGTACTAGCAASTTCATGCATCTTAAATATGATCATGCAACCTCATATCAATAAATTACAGCCCTSATAGGGCAATTGTAAACAGTCAGCCAATTGTAAACCAACAATTCACACAGAAGATTTTCCCAGAGAGGGACAGCACAATGTCTTAGAGACACAGAAATCTTTATTTGTGTGAGAAAACAAAAAACACTGCAAGGGGAAAACACRGAAATGTGTTTGTGGTGTGTGTTGCCAGGGGAATGTTTTTGTATTTGAAGAGGAGATAATTGCAGTGAAAGCAGTATGAAGTAATGAAAGATTCAGAAAAGGAGCTATTAGTCTTCAAAATAATAATAAAAAAAAAGTGGAATAAAAGATTCTTCATTTGAAATGGTATTATTTTTTAAGTAGGGCTCCCACAGTTTAACCTGTAGAATTCACTATTGCTGCTACAAGCTTTAGCAGATAGTTTATCTTGAAGAAAATAATGAGAAGAAGGTAATGAAAGTTGGTACTATAATCTGAGAGCACACTGTCAGTTACATCCATTTTCTCTGATTTCTCTGCCCAGATTGTGTGATTATGCCTCTCATTTGCAAAAAGAAAAAAAAAAAAAAAAAAAAAAAAAAAAAA
>NW_026623431.1:369311-384789 GCF_030028575.1 Malurus melanocephalus
CTCTGCCACTTACTCAAATAGCTGTGCCCAAAAGACAGGGAAAAGATTTCAGAAATATCTTTAAAATATGTGTTAAAATAGAAGACAAGCAGCCTTATTCTATTTTATTGGCTGTTCAGTATTAATGTGAATCTGAAAAATGTAACATTAAGCTCGGCACTGAATGCCGGCTACAGGAAACACTTTGAAACACGCTGGTGGACTTGATGGGGTTTCAGCAGACTGTCAGCATTTCCAAGACCTTTAATTCCTGGAGTTTGTGACTCAACAGTAACAGAGTAGGTGGAAAAGCAGATCTTTTGGATGACAGGTCATGGGTGATGCAGGATGTGTCTGAGGGTGGTGTTTGGCTGGATTTTGGGAGGGCAGTAATTGTTCCCTGTCAGTCAGAGGGTGTTGAGCAGGGATGGATTTCTGTGCTGCAGGGTTCACATGCAGATGTTTTCTCTCCACAGCTGGAGCAGTGAGTGCCCTGCCAGACCTTGGGGAAGGCAGGATTTATGGAGAACTGTGCAGGGTCTCGCCAAGGGGGTGCAAGGTCCTTGCCAAGGGGGTGCAGAAGCATCAAGCCAGCTCTGTTGGCAGCWCTCATCCTCCTCACATCTCCATTTCAGCTCTCCACATCTGCCTGCAGCTGGATTCTGCAGATGCAGGGYCTTGCTCAGCAGGAATAACCCTGTGTGCTCCCTCTGGCCTGAGCTGGACCGAGGACAAGGCACAGGTTACAGCTGCCACTGTCACCACAGCAGCTCTGCCAGCCCCTTCTGCACTCACCAAGATTATAATGCCTGAGTGTTCAGATTTAAATGGGAAATGTATGGCCTTAAAGGAGATGTTGCACATAATTGAATGTAGAAAAATAAGCCGTAAATCTGCATCATATGGGGGCTCATTACATTTGTTAATCTGATTTCACTGTTGCCTGCTGCCCTGAACACATTTTCCAGTTAATCCCTGTCTTCAAGATTGTATATATACAAACTTATAAAGCTTGTTCAAATTGTAAATTCATTGCAATAGTGTCTATCTTATCTTGATGTGTGGATATAGCATTTATCATGATGGGGCTCAAGACTTAGAGCATTCTCTCATTACTAATTAACCACTACAAAATTGTCTCAATACCTTTGCATAAAGGCTGGAGTATATTATATTCACTACAAAATTAGGTAGGAAAGTACTAATTTTGTAGTACTCTTCCAAGATGGATTTTTCAAGTACAAAATAATCACTGTGGGAAAATTCTAGGGCTGTAATATAGCCCACATCAAAACAATGGGTAGTAAGAAACAAAAAAATTCCCAAGAGCAGTAGATCTGACATAGATTTGTCCAAGAATATGCCAGTGGCTAAATCTAATCCCATTTAAATGACACTGATTTTACATAACTCTGTATTCATGGGCACACATTTCAGAACAATTTGCCTTTTATGATTATTCTTAGTTGTGTTTCTCTTGATGGATATTGAAAGCTGCAGCAGTCTTTATGTGTTTGCTTTATTGTTTATAATGGACTTAAAGAAACCCACAAACATTGAACAGCAAAGGCTTCTGCCCTATAATTTTGATTTTCTGAGAGACTCACGAGGATAGTTGTGCAATTTTGTAAAAAAGTTGTTTAATTGATTTCCTCCTTTCCAATTAAAAAGGACAAAGAGAGGGAGTTTGTGACTCTGAGCCAATTTCATTGATGTATAGAGCATAGCTAATATCAATCATTATTGAGGTCCTGATTGTACCATGTGTTTTCTCACAAACACGATTACAGCAAGCTCATTTGCATTGCTAAATGAATGCTAAAAATACCAAAACTTTTTTTCCCTGCTGGCCAGAGCATAGCTGATTCAATCACTAAAATACAGATAAACAGAAGTAACCACTCTGATGAAAGCTGAGAGGATAAAGCACAATATGGATAAGAAATCAGTCATTTAGCTCCTAGTAYGCTCTCCAAAAGAAGAACCACAAAGCTCCAAGCTCCTGTTTAAAAATCACACCAATCTATCTTGGAAGTTTTTGTGTGGCAACAGAAGGATCTTTAACAGCTTTACATTATCCTTCATACAAAATTTATCACAGGACGTGTTGGTAGCATGTGCTAAGGGACTGAGCTGCAGCTGATGTGTGGGAAAAAAGGATTCCTGCTTTCCCTGGCAGGACTGATGGCTCTGGCTGCAGCAGGAGCTGTAAGTGGTTTTGCTGTGCTAGAGGGCAGAGTCTGAACAGCCCAGCACTGCTGACAGGGTGGCCTTGAATTCCTTCTCTTCCTAATCAGAGTCTGCACAGATGGACTCACTTTKTCATGGATGGAATCTGGGTCAAATATAGAAATAATGGAGATTACTTGCAGGACAGTGTTTGTTCCAGGTCTCCTCTTGGGGCAGGTGCTAGAGCAGTGAGGCYACCAGAGGCAGCCCATTAAATCTGTTGGTTTTTAAATTAATACACTTTGAATAGTCCCTTGCTTTCCAGCTCCCACCAAAACTGTAAATGTACCTGTCCAAAACCTCCAAGCTCTTCCTCTGCTGGCAACCACCTTTTTCATAGCAGAAGTGTTGGCACACCTGACCACGTGGTAATCAGAAAAATGCTTTGGGTCTGATTCAGCCAACTGCAGCTTCTCATTGCAGCCCATTACACCAATATTTAGGTTTAGTTTAAACTGTCAGAAATAAGTTTGAAATTGTGATCATATGTTCCTGCAAGCAGAAAATATCTGAATGAATGGAATTGATAGATCAGTGCCTATTATTTCCCCTGTAATATACTTAGCTGTCATTTTGAATAATGTGCCAAGACCTACAACCAACCCTCCAATCTCTCAAACCTACAGGAAAATCTTCTGGAAATACTACATTAAACATTTTTGTCAAGACTACAGATGAAAGGAGCCATTTGAACTTTATGACAGTTGGTAATTAAACATTTACAGTACTGTGCCAATATTTAATATACAATGTAGAAGGAGCAAACTGAACAGAAGGTAAATCTGGCAGAGTTTAACATGGAGTGATGCTGAGGGAATGTGCRTGTGTGACCAGAACTGCAACACCACAGAGCAAAAGGCACTGCAATAAACTGTGCTTTTCCAGCTGTGTTAGAYTTCTTCCTCTCTTCCCTGGAACAGAAATGAGAAAAAATATTTTTATCCTTTAAATGACTTGGTGAAACCAGATGAGACTTTGGGAGTCAAGATCGCTGTGTGCTTTTGCAAGACAATAAAGCCGTATAGAATGAGTCCCAGGGAATTTCTTCAGGTTTTATGACTGTCCTGTTTTCTTTTTGTCCTCCATCTCACTGAGTATATTGTAAAAACCYTCTATGTTTTATTTAGGACTTCCCTGTTTTCATTTCTGCTGGAACACAAGAGTATGTTTGTGTATTTTCTTTTCCCTGTAATACCACTTCTACATTTAAGGATGACAACTGTTTAAATCTCTCTTGCTCCCATTGARTAGAACAGAAATGTTCCCATTTTTTCATAAGGATTGCAACTTGACAAATTGTCTGTGCCATCACAAACAAGATTCATCTGACTAAATGTCAGTGCACAATGTGCATGTCCACATCTGAGCTGTGTGCACTGATGTTGTACTCCTTGGAGGCAGAGCTACTGGGGGAGYCATCTGCTAAAACAATCAAGACAGGGAAAGTGCACCACATCCTAAAAGCATTATTTTTTCTTTTTTTATCCCTATTTTTATCCCTATTGAGCCTGGATCCAGCTAATTCATTTTTCTTATGTCTAAAACAGGAGAGACAAGTCTCAAACAAACGTTTTTCAGATGTGTTCCCAGGCTCTGTGACTTTTCATATTGTATGTGTTCTGTCCCCACAAATCACATTCTATTAAAAATAACCTCCCTTTGTCTTCTACTGCACCATTATCAGAGCTTTCCAAGGTAAGATAGATCTTTGGAGCTATGTTGGTTGAAAGGAAAGATGAGATGAGAGTGTAAGTGTTCCAGAGAGATGGTGGAAGCCCCATCCCTGGAAGCATTCAGGGATATATTGGATGGGGCTCTGAGCATCCTGATCTAGTTGAGGGTGTCCCTGCTCACTGCAGGGGTGTTGGACTGGATGACCTTTAAAAGTCCCTTCCAACCCAAACCATTCTATGATTYYCTGATTCAACATTGGGTCTCCATGGTACAGCTGAGGGCGTTCACTGGTCTGTGTAATAAGTTGACATAGATAATTATATGCAGCATAAGGTGCAGCTTGCAGTCAGGGGAAGTGCCATGGACTATGGATGAAGGGGATTGGAGCCATGATTTCATTTGTTTTTGCAAGCAGTACAGTTGTTTGAGAAATGATTTTGTGGCAACAAGYGTGAAATTAAAGTGTCTGAGCGAGCTTGCATTCATGCACAATACCCTGTGCAAATATATTTAAGAAGATGCAATCTATTGAATAACCAGGCTCCTCTCAAAAACAGCTCAGTAAAGCACTGGCAAAGACAYCCAGCAACAGCCTGATCAATATTTGCAAATATTTGGTAGAATCCAGCTGCTAATTAAATCCTATCTGCAGTAAGCTACTCCAATTTTTAATGCAGTCACTGGTGAGCTCCTTGCACTATGCAGACATTTCATTCTATAAACTTGTCATTCTATAAACCCAGAATCCTGAGGGCTGTGTGTGCTCCAGCAGGCAGTGCAGCCAGGCAGGAGGGGCTCTGCTGACCTGACATCCACGTGAGCCACGTTTGGGGAAGCTCCATCTCAGATTTTGTCTCACCTGTGCCTGTGGTCTACCGGTCCCAGGCTGGGCAGATGGCTTTAAGTGCTCTCTTGGAACACATATCTGATTTTGTGTCCCCCAAAAAGCATCTGATTTGGGTGCTACAGTTTGTACCAAAGGGCACCGGGGCTGGAAGGTTGAGGCATTARCTTCAAAAATGCCTTCCCAGCCTCAGTTAAAATGCTAGCACARTGGCATCCCATGTGGTTGATGCACAAAATCACCAGAGTAATTCCTCTTGCTCAAAATAACTGTAATCACAGAAGAGAAATCAAATCTACAATTGCTTTTTTTCTTGTTTTTCCAGYTGGAAGATTTTAGATGGAAAATCTTAGTAAATTACTTGTTCTCCTTGTCTCTAGTCTATATCATCTGATACATCATCAATCTTGCAAATATTCACTTGTTATATTTACCTAATAACATTAATTTCTGTAAGATTACATAAATAAATAAAATATATTCTTTCAGTTYCAGATCAAGGTCCAAGATCACAATGCATTTTGATTGGAACAGAACAATTGATGTTTGCAGAAACTGTCTGAAATATTATTCACTTTGGTCCTTCCCAAGGGAAATAAATAKTTTTTTTAAAAAATAATTATAAGAAAGGATGGATATGAAATTGTTTATTCTGGGCAATGAAATCTGCCCTCTTATGACCAGAAAATTCTGCTCTTTTGCTTGATTCTGTGATTATTTCAGTCTATGACCAAATTAAACAAGTAGACCAACACCATGCCYATGACAGATGTAAAATCTTTACCTTTATACATTTTTTAACTGATGTCATCAATAGGAACACCATATCATTTCATGGAGTGATAAAAATCTGTATTTGTGAAAAAAWTGTGACCAAAATTACATACAACATGAAACAAAATTTAAAAATTCAATTACAGARAACTTTTTGTAAAAGATAGAATGGAAACAATGCAGTAAAAATAGATTATTTCAAATAAAATGTTTTTCACTTTCAAAAATCTAACTTACTTGCTTTAAAAGGTTGAAATGAAATTTGCTTACAGGTGGTATCCCTTMAAAATAAAAGCACAATAATAGACAGAACAAACATGCATTTATTATCAAAATGTGGATGCACAAGCTGTAAAATACCATAAATGTCTGGAATTTTGGGTGCTGTTTAAAATAAAAGGATTTCATGTCAGCAATATTTTGACTGAAGTATGTTTCTTTCTATTCAAGGTAGTTCCATCCAGAATAGATCCATGAAAACAGAGACACATGTAACTTCTTCACAGTTTATAACACGAAACTATGGATCTGAGCAAATTCTTAWTTTTTCAGCTGTCCTTACTGAGCTGCTTTTCAACTCTGGCTCAGTCTATTGTTAAAATAAAAAGGTCTTTCTTTGCCATGGTTATCATACATAACAAATGTGTCTGATCCTGCATCCACTAAAGTCACAAGCAAAACTTTGACTTGGCCAAGGTCACACCTTTTACTACAAAGCAGAACACATGATGTTAAAGAACAATGTGAATACACTGCAACTTTTTCAAWGAGTTTCAGGTATTTAAATGAAATYATTCARTGTTTGGCCYATTTGACACTCATGTATTTACATCATGTACATCTGTTATAAACTCAACAGCAGGTGCTTAGAAACAGCTGTGTCCAGCAGTTTCACAAAATTCCAAACTGGACTGTTTTAATTAATGGAGACAGTGAGGRTAATGTAAAGCCTTCAAGATAAAGCTGGCCCCAGTGTAACCTTGWCTCTTGCAAATATCCAGGAACGTGGCAATCTTTGAGAGGCTGCCTAATGAATTGTTTCAAGTTTTCTTCCAGGATTTTGAAAACAGAAGTCACACTTACTTAAAAAAAACTGTATTTTGTTGCTGATGGTCACTTTCCCAGTGGCAGAGCCAAGAGCAGAGCAGAGCTGTGTGTGGAAAATCTCAGCCGGTGTGCCGTGTGGGTTTGTCCTTGGCTGGGGATCCTGTTTTTGGGTCAGGTGCCCCAGGATCCAAGGGGTGCAGAAGAAGGGGTGCACAGAGGGGACCTTTCCTCCCCCTGKCGCTGTGGGAGCATGGGAGGCACTCATTAACTGCTGCAGCCTCTGGTGCAGCCGTGTCCCAGCAAATTGTTGTTCCTCCCATCCTGGAGCTTCTCRTGGCTCTGAAGGGACGCTCTGCTGTCAATGCTGGCAGTCTGTCCACTTGGGTCCTGCTGTCTTCTTAAYCTGCCAGAGGTTAGAAACATGGACAGAGCTGTCATGTGCAGGTATTATGGGAAGGGCAGCTGCTGCCTGCCCTGTKGACAGCCACACACACYKGGGTGTRAAACAGATTCCTGCACCTTGTCACCTGTATTAACTGCTTGAGCKTTGTAGATGCCATTTCTCTAAACATTTGCGATTGCTTTCTCCTAAATATGTGCAATTAGGTCCTGGACAAATCCTCCTCCCCTTAAAGCCTACCATAAACAGCCAGCAGAGGAGAGTGTTTTCTCTGGCTTTGGCACCTCTGCTCAGACTGTAACTTGGTAAAACCTCCAGGTAGCTTGAGGCTGAGGAAAGCTGTTGGCTGGGCACACAACAGCTGCTCTGCTCTTTTGTTCTACAAATTTATCAGTAACCTTCACCAATAAAAGGGAGAAAACCATGAGATGAAAGTATATTCAGTATTCCTCTTGTTATTACTTCATACCTTTTCAAAGCCTCATAAGTGGTTTCAAGAAACAACTCAAGACAATCCCATATTGTTTAAAGACTGCAAAGTCTTCTTTTGACATAATTTTCTAGAGAGCAGCAGCAGTCCTAGAAGMACCTGCAGTCCCCACCCAACTGTGTTATCATAGAGATCTTTAGCATTTCTGCTCAAAAGTCATGGCAATCTCTGTGATTCTACTGTGATTCATTTCATATTCAGTGTTTTCCTCCAAACACAGACAGTGTAAGTTCTTTCAGGACAGATGTAAAGATTCATGGGGAAACTATATGGTAGGGACTTTTTTATTTTTTGAAAGATGAACAGCTACAGTTTTGAAGGAATTTTTCTCTGACTGTTTCTTTTTTCAAAATGGGAAATAGTATTCCTGAAAAGGCAMCAAGACTTGACACCAGAGGAGTTTGCACCAGAGACACTATGGAAGAGCTCTTTGGTAGAGTAATTATAAAAGGTATGTATATATATATATATACACTCAAAAAACCCCCAACTTTGCAAGTAATATAGAATACCTAGAAAATAATCATTAATGGAAAAGCATGTAAAAATCCAATTTAAAGGGTCAATTTCTAAATCTAAAATACTTCCAGGTGACAAAAAGAATATGGAGTCACCATACTAAACACTTAGAGAAGAATGTGAAAGGACGTGCAAATACTGTAATAATTAAACATAGGAATAGAGAAGGCTGTTAAAGCACAGAGTATGAGAACATTGTCCAAAAACTKAAGTTTAGAAGGGCAGACACATTAAATAAGAAACTGTAAGACAGACTGAAAAATAATAAATTAAAAGAACAAATTGCTAAATGCATTTACCCTAATGGTGATTTTTCAAGCACACCAGAAATTCAATATTTACCATTGAGTCTACAGATCAATGTGTGACTGAGTTATTAGAGGATAGCACAGAAAATATGAAACCCCAGCTGAAAATCCATTGAATTATCTTCATCAATGTCTATGACAAATGAGCTTAGGAAGAATCCTTTCCTGAATGATAAATTTGTCCATTGGCTCCAGTTAAACCATCAGAGAAACAGCTTTAAAATCAGTTGCTTAAATTAATGTTAGCAAAGCATGAAGACAATAGTTTATCCAAGGACTCTAAGAAAATTGAAATATATAATTTTACACAGCTGAATGGAGAATGTAACTTACTCTTCAAATGGTCTTGGCAACAATGAAGACAGCAAATGTGATGACTTTGGTTTAAGTTGGTTTCAGGTGCTCTTTCGTTTGCTTATTGGTTTGGTTATTTTTCAACAAAATCTTCAAAATATCCAAGAGACTACAAATATCTCAGGATCAGAGYTGCTGGGACAAGACTAATGTATTTGTAGGCATTGGAAGAAAAGACTACAGTGTTTGGAAACTCCTGTTGCAAAGTGTGGGTGGCAAACCTTGCAAACTGCTGAACAGAGGAGTCAGACAAATTTTGTCTCTATAGAGGTCTGAGGAATCCTTGCATTGGTCTAAGACACACAATTAAATTGTATATTTCCTTTGTAAAATGCTGAAAAAGAAGGCATTTACTGCACTGCTCAATTTAAAAAGAAAATAAGAATTCTCTCAATAACAACATGAAGCAAGAAAATCCTTTTTTTTTTTTTTTGAGAACCACTTGAACTGGCACAAAGGCAGCATGCATGTAAGGAGGGCAGTGGAAAAAAGAGAGAAATAAACCCCATGCTGAGTTCAAAAGATACCTCTGGCCACSCACAATCTGTTCACTCGCTACAGAGGTGGTTAATATTGATGATTTAATTCCATTATTTTCTTTTATCCTGTTTCTAGTCCCCAGGTATACTATTGAAACATAATTAGAATTTGGGGATTTGGAAGTGCTAAAGAACTACGTTGTTTTAGTAGTGCTTCACTATATTCCTTTTTCAGACATTTTCTGTGTCTGTATCTAGTTCACTATCCCTATTCCAAACTGTTAAAGTAAACAATGGGTTATTAACCTAATGATGAAGTAAAAAAATAATTGCTGTTTAACTATTTAATAATTTATCAATCACTGTATTCACTTATTAAAATTACATTAAGGATTTCACTCTAGGGGTTTAGGTATTGTGGGCATACAAARCCAATTTACCAGGGTACTCTTGGGGCTGGGGAATTGGACTAAGAATCGGGAGAGGCTGATTCTGTTTCCATCTCTGTCACCCTTTGGACAAATTGCAGCACTTTTCTGAGTCTCAGCTTCTCTGATCAGATGTCAAGGCARCTGCTGTCAAGAATGATGGAAGCTGAGAACTTTGTGTCTCTAAGTGCTGGTCTGTGTCTCACAGACCTGAATGAAACAGGGAATTACAGCCTGGTGTCTGTGATGATCAGAAAACAAGGTGGCATGTATAATCAAGCAAAATGTAATTATACTGCATGAAGAATTATGAATGTGTGCATCATTGGATAYATAAAAATACAAAAGCAAAGAGAAGAGACTGGCTAAAAGCTAGCATGGAAAATAAAATATTGAACTGAAAAAGACTGCTACAACTATGRCAGACTGGAATGAAAATCACAAACATCTAATTAAAACCAGAAGCAAACTTGGGACCACCAGGGAATTGCTTAGAGCTCAGCTTTGTTCACTAGATGAAGAAGAATACTGAAGTTTGTCTTTAGGCTGCTTAGTAGGGTAAGTTCAATGACAAAAGGATGAAAAGTTGCAGATTCAACATAACTGTCAAAAATTGCAGGCTTGCTAAGAAAAAGACCTCCTCCCAAACCACTGCAATTTCAGAAAAAAATAAAATAAGACAATTGGTTTGTGTTTTCTCTAGCTCAAAACTGCAGACTCAGGTCAAGACACAGAGAAATGTGTGTGCACAGTCTCTTCAGTTAAAATATTGGAGTTACAGAAGTGAAATTTCTCTCTTTTTGGTGCACTCTTGATTCCTCGGCATCAAACCCAAAGCCCTTTTCTGACAGATGTTCTCARCTTTTAARAARTRTGAGTACCTTGACACGTTTCCTGTAAKCATGGCAAAATAAATGCAGTCTGGGCCATTCTGTTCAAAAATGGCACTAGTGCAATAAATCATTTCTAGGAAGCTGCTCTCCATTGAATGACTTATCTTGCCTTAAAGCTGATGCAGCTACAGGCTGTGATAACTTGATAAAGGTGCAGGGAGAATGAATGGCTTGATGGAAACTGTGGTGGATCTGAAGCAGGTACCTGGTCCTGTGCTGAGTACTATTGGCCAAGAATAAAAAATAAAATGGCCAGCTGTAGATGAAAAGGTGAATGAGTGATTCTAGTGGATATTCTCATGGAATAAAAAAAAAAAAAAAAAACCTGCAGGGAAAAGAGGATGAAAATCAGTTTGAACAGTGTCTGTTACATTTATTCCATGGTAGTTCTGTACAAATACTTAAGTAGTCTCAGAGGCAATTATGCTAGGAACTAAGAGTGGTTCTGCTGAACCAACAAAGWTATCCTTCCTTTCACTGTTAATCCATRCAATATTGATGGTGTGTGACACTGAGCATTACACAAACTCCTCTCCAGCAGCGAGGAAGAGAGAGACTGTACCAGCAAGTACAGGAAAACATCAAGAACAGTAACTCCACCTCCAGTGAAATATTAGGCTTTGTCAGTATTTCTGACTGTGAGCCATGAATTGGTTTTTAAAATTCTTATTTTCTCAATATTCAGCTATTACAGTAGAGTTCCTGCAGCACTGATTTCTGATGCTGGATCTTGAATCTGATACAGGTTGGTGGAAGGGAATTCAGGAGAGAGGGATAAATTCTAGGTCCAAAACCCCTAGAGCAGTATACAGCAAAGGCATCAGGCTTTGCAAAGTGTAGTTTCTGTGTTTGAGAGCCGTGTGGAGGCTGTCACACTGCCTGTCACTCTTGTCTGTCTGCTTGGTGCATGTTCACACCTTTGTGCAGCTGATGCACTCCTCAGCCCATCCTGCCAGGCTGTCAGGGTAAAACTGATGTCTCAGAGGTGTATTTCAAACAATGCTGTTTCAAACAGAGTTGTTTCAAACCGTGGCCTGCTCTCAGCAGCCATCAAGAGAACAAAAGAGACCTTCTACTGACAAAAGACACCTCAAACCAGGAAAAGCTTCCCCACACTTATCACATCCTAAAGGGAACACATTTTATTCTGAAAAAGCTACAAGTGAGCTTGCAAATCAAGTGTGWTGGGTGTGGAGGAACCAAAACAACCTGAGTGGGCAGTGGATTTGCTTTGCCATTTCTAGATTTAGATTTTTACCATGGTCTCTTGATATTTCAGACGCTTTGCTGAAGAAAATAGATGCCTTTGCTTTTGGTTTGGAGAAGAGAAGAGCATAGTAAGAGAAACCTTAGAAACTGCAGKTTTATTGTAGGAAAAAAGTCTATTAATGAAAACTTTTGCATCCCTTGGGATAAGTCCTGASGGGCAGATAAATCTGTGGAATATTTATCCCAGTTATTCTTCACAAGGGAGGGGGTCTGAGATTAGAACAAATGAGGCATGCCTATGCTGGCTTTTTGAAATTCATGAATCCTGGTGGACAGTTTGCTCAATAGTCAGAAACCCATCTCAGTTGTATGATTTAGCAGCTRCACGTAAGTGATGCTGATGGCTTGTGCAGATGGCCTTGCTATAAGGCTAATTCAGAGCACTTCTGAATCACAGAGAAAATGACTGAGCTGTCACAAGGAATGATTGTGCTCAGGAAGGAAATATTTCATATGCATGTCTCTGAGCATGAAAGTGTTTTCTCTACTGGACCACAGGTACAGAGTCACAAGGGAGATTTAGAAAAAGAAAAAACAGTAAATGCCCTAATGTGTAATATATATTACAGTATAAAATGTATGATATAATATGTGTTACCATATGAAAATAATCCTGTATTTTTAAAATGAGTTGGCAAATAACACAGCACTAGAAAGTTTACATTGTCAATAGAAAAATCTAGCAATGAGATTTTGTGAAGGACTTAAGACAGAAAGTGACAGAGATAGGTACTATTTTATACCCTGGACATAGAAAATAGGAATGCGAAAGTTAAGCCATATAACTAAAATTGCCAGATATAATGTTGAAAAACTTCTGGCCAAATAATTTTTATGGGGTGGAATAATGCTGTAGAGGGACTCCATAAATTAATATGACCTTGACTCCTTGTGTCCCAGGGATCCTGTCAGAGCTGGGGACTCCCAGCATGTCCAGCCAGGATGGGAATGAGTTGCAGATAGCCAAGGATGAAGTGAGATATCTTGGCACTCAGGGCAGGCATGGTGTCAGTTTGGTACCCACTGCTATTGCCCATTGTCTGTTTCTCATCTTAATTTTTATTCAGTGTGATAATGATGCACATTTGTATGCAAACACAATCATAAAATGCCTRGATGAATAAATCACAAGTGGTCAACACATTTTTTTCCTCAGGGTGGTGACACCACCACTGCCTGTCCCAGAACACAACCAACGTGTTTGGGTGATAACTAAGCACTGTTTTACCAAATGGCTCAGAATTTGCTTCCTAAGGAAATGGAGTTAGTTAGCAGCTGGTTAATTAGCAGTTGGTTCCACAGCTTGGTTCCACATAAAAGAGAAATGAAATGTTTATCCCAAAGAGTTTGTAAAATTTGTGGCAGTCTGGAATTCACAAACTAGATCCCCATCCACCTCCTTTACTTSCAGTCAAAAGGTGTAAAAAGGAAAACTTAATGGGACTTTGGAGCCTGACTGTGGCAATAAGATTTGCTTGTTGTGGCTTACATCCCTTTGTTGCTCACATTTTTCAGTGGTTTTATGCAGAGAAACACGTTCTAGAAAGAAGTATTTGGACTGTGAGGATTCAAAAGGACTCACACTGAGTGTGATAAAATGTATAACCAGAAAGCTGCTGGGTAACTTGAACTTTACACGTTGGTACAATCTTCATGAAAAGGGATATGCTTTGGTTTACATCTCTGTCCCAAATAATAAATGTTCAGTTGTAAGTAGGTGGTTGACAGGTGGAAATTAGCAATGCTGGTCATACCAGCTCATTTTCTGCATCAGCTCACCCAGCAGCCCCAAAAAGACTCTTTTCCTTTGGCTTGGCACTGAAGAAAAATGTTCAGAGCACCCCCAATCTCTCACTCTTCAGCCAGATAAGTTTCACTGCCCCAAAGTCATGTAAAACCCAATAATTTACAAAACMCCTGCCTAAGCTTTATAGCAGCTCATGCACTTCAACAAAGTGGACAAAATACAAAAAAAAGGGCAAGTTTTTGGCAGCAAAATGAGGTCCTCTAGTGCCCACGAGTCTTTTCAAAAATAATGAGCTGTATGCATGTGCATCTCATACTCCACTTTGAAAACTTCACCCATTATTTTTCTGCCAACATTTTCGCATCAACTGCAGGCAGTGATTGTGGAAATAGTGATAACAGGGCATGATTTCTGGGACAATAAGCAGCTTGGCTTGTCATCTGGTTTCCTCTGTTGGGAATAAGAGTGGACTTTGGTACACAGTCCCTTAATAATTTTCTCCCTACATGTTTATAAATTTATAAAAGATTTCTTTTATAAATTGGTCCTTGCTGTGTTTTCTTTTTGTAAAAAATGGAAGAAGCTGGCAGTATTTTACGACTGTAAATGAGTGTCACTATTTCTCTTATACCTCCTTTATTCTGGTTACTGGTTCTCTTCTGACAGGTTTTCATTTGACCACATTTTTAGTGATGAGGTGAAGTAAAGAAAGAAGAAGTTTGCAAAAGATCCTGATCAAGCTATTTTTTAACTGAATAAGCATATTGGGAAGAGTATTTTTACTTTTCAAMACAAAATAGTCAGAAAATTTATGATGAAGGACTGGAAATATCTTGACCGGCTTTCTTTTTTTAGAAGTTAACAATAATAAGCCTATGAGGTGTTCAGAAGTTCAGATGATTTGCTCAATTTATTGTTCCATAAAGAAGAAAATAGTAATTGTGCTCAGTGTAAATCTTAAGGAACAGAGTCAAGTCTGCCCAAATTCTATGAAATTCCCCAATTTGAAAAGATATGCTCTTATTTCATAGCAATGTATAGAAGAAATAGTTGTTAAACCTGTTTAAATTACCTGTTAACCTGAACATCTGACAAATTATTCCTCCACTTCCTATTCCCCAGGAGTTCCTGGAAGGGCTCTCATGACAGGCAGCAAATAGAGCACTGTGTGGGATGTAATTCCTGTATTTTAGGGTTGGGCTCTATTTGTCCCAAAGCAGGGATCAATGCCTGGGAGCTGTGAGTGGCACAGACTGCCTCACGTCCTTGTGGCTCATCTCTGAGCTGCAAACCAGAGCTGCTGAATTTCAGCTCCTGTTGGGCATCCTTGGGTCTGTGCTGACCCCCAGACAGGAAGGGAATTCCTTCAGAGAGGGATTTGGGCCTGGGAAGAACCATGCCAGGCACCACGCAGACAATTGCCATGTGTATTGTCTCTGAAAAATAGGCAGAAAACAGAAATTAAAGGTGGAAAATGCAGGGTGAGGAAAAAAAAAAGGAGTAGTAATGGAGGAAGGAGAGTTAAAAACCTCATAAATGAGGAAGGATTTTAAAGAATGCCAACTTTGGGATCTAATTAATTAAACTAAGTAATGATATAGGTAATTAAATATATCTCAAAAACCATCTTTATATAGATAATGTCTTTTTTGTTGGTTTTTTTTTTTTTTAAATTAAAATTTCCTCTTTACACCTAGCAGAGGAACAGAAAGCATGGGAGAGTTAATAGTGGGCTTTTTTTTTTTTTTCTTTAGCCTCTGCACGGAGTGATCTCAGAAGTCCCTTCAGGAAAACAGAAATCACTGAAAAGTGTATAAATTTTCTGAGTAAACAAGGAAGGCACAGTCTTGCTCTGTGCCAGAGGAAGCTYGGGGCAGCCCAGGGCAGACTTCAGGAGCTGCTGGAGCAGAGACAATTCTCATCCCTCAGCAGCACCAGAGCTGAGTCACACGACTCCAAACGAGTCTGTAAACTCAGATGATTTCCCTTGATCGGGAGTTTGTGCAGAGAACCGATGTGAGCAGAGCAGCTTTAAACAAAGCAG
>NW_026623431.1:385121-412134 GCF_030028575.1 Malurus melanocephalus
TGACCACTAGCCAAGAGTGGCTGTCACAAACCTTTGGCACTTCCTTGGCAATGTTTACAGCCGTGCTCTGCCTGTTCTTGGCCTCCTGCCCCCGTGGCCATGGGCAAACTGCTGCCCCACAGGGGTGTTTGGTGCCACATGAGGTTGGTCAGACTGCAGGGCACCGGTGTCTGCTGTGCTGACATTCAGAAATGATCTGAGCCCAAAGTTGTGGGATGGATTTTATGTCAGCCCACTGCAGACGACTGGAAGATCAGTTCAGGCTCTCTCTACAGGGTAAATAGTCACTAACATGGATCAATTTCCTCTGGTCTAATATATGTGTCACAGATCAATCTTGGGAGACACAAGTCTCTCCTCACTGAGAACTAAAAGAGTTTAAACTAATAAATGATTTTAAAATATATTAATTTAAAGGGATACAGGCTTGCTGCATCTCTAGAAAAGCATATATACCTTCCCTCTTTAAAAAACAAATTCAAGGCCCTTCCTGTCTAGTGGCTCTGCAAACTCACCACAACTGCACTGCTTAGCAGAGCAAATTTACTTCTGGATTAGAGTTAATTTGCACCCACACTGTTCAGGCGTGCAGAAATAGAATGGTCCCATCAGCCTGTAACACAGCACATGCTGATAAACTCTGCCAAGAGCTGGGTAATGAAATCACCAAGAACAGGGATGCAATTGCCTGTTCATCCATGCAGACATGCCTGGAGCTTATTCAGGCTCTGGCTCTGCCAGCAATGGCTTTTCTGCATCACTGGGGCCATATCTTGAAAAATACTTTGTCATCTAATTCCCATTCGTTTCAGATACCTCTGAAAAATCTTGTGTACAGTCTGTGGGACAGGAGTTGTTCTGTGTCTAACCACTATTTAACTCAGTCTGCCTTTGACCCCAAACATGTTCCCTGRGCACTGAATGCTTTGATAGAAACAGCCATAATCTCAGGTCTGTTTTCCATGACCTATGTGTTTTGATAGCTCGGTAGACTACAAGTAATTATTCAAATAACTATATTTCAACTCCATTYAAATTTAAATGAATGATTTTCAGACTAAAAATTATGCTTTATTACAGCTGAATATGAAAAACAACATTTTTGGGGAAGTATCCCCATGTAGCACACACGTGTTCTTCTACCACTGAAACTCACGGCATTTACTCTCACCCTTTCCAAAAATCCTTGGGGAAATATTCTTAGAGTTTGGGTAATTGATTCAGGTTGATGGTTCCTGCTGAGTAATTACACTCAGTAAATGGCTGTGAATATAATTTTCTATCAACCAGCAATTTATAATCAAACCTAATGGGTTCAGGTGCACACACAGCGTGAGTGACATGTGAAACATTGGTATGGGAAAAACAAGTGAAAAATTACACTGGGTGCCATAGTATGATGACCTGCATTGTCTTGAGATCTCAGGTTTATCCTGGGATTTGATAAAGAAAAATAAATGAAGACATGTTATAAAKAAATGAAGACATTAAATGGTGTGCCATCATTTAAGAAAATGTGACTAAACCAACCAATTAACACAGACATTAAAGCCATGTTCAGATGAATAAAWTAGGTGTTTCTTAGAGGGGCAATTGTCTGTTCAAGACCAGGTGCATCCGAAACAATCTATGTTTTGTTCAGCCACATTTTAAAATGTGACAAGCTTTTCTAGTTTTATTATATTTGTGCTTCTACAAGCAAAAATTGTTGCTTGTAGGAACAGGAAAGCAGCTATGAAATCTTCTAATAATATACTGGGTTTTAGACCTTTGGGGATGACAGGGAAAAAAAAAATTCTTTCTAGTTAGCCAAAATGAAGTTTTTAGACTATAGGCACCTGTCCACACATAAGGACATTCCTGAGCAGTGTGGGCCAAAACTCATTTCCAAGAAAGACATGAATTTYCTAGCTTGCCTTTGGTGCGTATCCTGCAGGATGTAGACTCACCCTTTGGTTCAGTTACAGCAGATGGAGAGATCACATGGAGGTCAAGGAACCCACTCTGCAGCAGTTCATGAAGAGCTGCAGTCTGTGTGAGGAAACTCACATTGGAACAGGGGGMGAGTGTGAGGAGAAAGCAGCAGAAGAGACAAAGTGTGATGAACTGACTGCATTGCCCATCCCCTTGTGCCCCTGTTTTGGAGGGGGTAGAGGATTTGGGAATGAAGCTGAGCCCAGGAAGAAGGGAGGAGTAGAGGGAAGGTGTTTTAAAGATTTGGGGATTTTTTTTTTACTATCCTGGTCTTTTATTTATTGGCAATAAATTAAATTCATCTTCCCCAAGCTTAGCCTGTTTAGCCCACGACAGTAACTGGTGAGTGATCTCTTTCCCTGTCCTTTTCTCAACCCATGAGCCTTTTGTTGTATTTTATTTCCCTGCCAAGCTCAGGAGGACCATGGTAGAGTGACTTTTGTGGGCACAYGGCATCCAGGCAGGGTCAGCACATCACAAAAGTCAGTCTGCCTCTGCCTAATTATTTGGACCTGACAATAAATATTCTCAGGCTGGCATATGCACCTGGGAGTAGCAGGTTCAGCCCTACCCTTCTCATAGCACCAGACTTCCAGGAATTAAAGGCTTCCAGGAATTAAAGTTGCCAGGGAACAGCCACATGCTGCTCTCACCTCYCTGCAGGCTCATCCATTCCTTGTCAAGATTTCTCTGCCCCAGTCCAAAACTTGGCCTCACAAGAAGTCTGATTAACTGTGCAGCTCTTTCATTCCCTGAAGGGTGGGCCCCCCAAAGGAGTCTGAGCCAAGCAGAATTTGCAGCCTTCAGTTAATCACCAAAGCTCCCTGCACAATGTGTGGGAAAGGTGGTGCCTAACACRGGGATCCCCAAAAGCCACTCTGCTGTGCACCATGTCACCTGGGTTAGTCATTGAGGGGCACCTACAACAGCAGGGGTCACAGCAAAATTACCTCCAAAGGGGAGATCTTCCCAGGGGATGAGAGATGTGCCCTGGAACACAGCAATGGACAGAATGAATCTTATCTAARTCTCTTACTGCCCTAAGCCTGCATTTCTTTTCCTATTTCCAAATATCCTGTTCTATTCCTATCTATATTTATCTATATCTATGTCTATATCTACATCTATGTGTAATCTATATCTATATCTATCATTTATATCTACATAGATATATCTATCCAAATATATAGATACATGCATATATGCACAAATATACAGATACACTTATGTACATTTTACTGCACAACCCTTGTGAAAGAAGGCTTTTATGAATACTGTGAAAATGGAGACTTTGTAAGCTGTGAGAAGCCATAAATGCACATACCCAGCCATTCCACCTAACAGAGATTGCCCCCTCTCACAGTGGCCCATTTCAGACTCTAGTGCATAGTGCATGTTGTCAGAGAACAAATACAAATGTCAGCAGGGACATATCCTCCTYGCTTCTGACATTTCCAGATTTCCTGAACCAATGAGTGCATCACGGGCCTCTCATCTCAAGGACCCTGATGGATTTTTCCCCATGAATGTCTCTAATCCTTTTCYGAATCTTTTTCTATGTTTAATATCCAAGCACCACTCAGCAACATGCTGCATTTCACTAAAAAACATGTTTAATTAAACCTGCAGCCTGATCAGTTTGTGACCTTGGGTTACCTCAAAGAGTGAATTATCATTGCTTAGTCATCTTCTCAATAAGTTTCAGAACATGTTATTATTTACCCAGTTTCTGGTCTTTTCAATTGCCTCTGCTCTGAGTTTAATTTAGTTCAAGTCTATTAAACCCTTCAACACGACCAATGTCACACCTGGCCAACCCTGTTTTTCTTGAACCTYTCTAAGTCCTTCATAATTTTTTGAGGTAAGRSAGAAGAACTGTWTGCAGAATGGGAGATGCAAGTGTAKATAYATGAACATATATTTATCTGAAGYTGGTTGTTGCAGGTTTTAATGCATCAACACCTTCTAATCTTCCACTAAGCTTTGTGCTATCCAATTCTTTCAAACTCTCTCTCCTTCAGAACTGGAGCTAATTTTGAGTCAATTGTCCTAAAGGTAAAGTTGAAATTATCTTCTTTTTGTATGTTTAATACAAAAAGAAGATAATCTAAAAAAATTATTGATAAATTTGCATTTATCAGTATTGAATTTCAGCTGCCATTTTCTTACCCTGCAACTCAGAACCACAGCTATCATTATCTACTGCAATTCTTTGCAGTCAGATTGAATTTTGGCTACTCTGGTAGCCAAAGTGAACTTTGTGACCTCACCATTCACCTCCCTTTSCAACTCACTTCTGAATATATTCAAGAGACACATGGACATGAGAGTGACTGGCAGTAATAAAGTTATCTCATTACTGGTTTGTTTCTGCAACTGGCCTGAAAATAATTTCTTAACACAGGAYAAGGGGCTCAGACTTCATGATTCATTCTTAGTTTATGGACACTCATAACAAGTGAAAATTTATGTTAGTGTGGGACATAAAGAGAGATGAAGAGAAATYGTGGAGGCAATCCCCTRTGGCAATGGAACAGTCATGAGSTGTTATGCAGCCTTTATTCATCATGGATAGGATCTGTCCCATGAAACCTCTCTGAAAAAATAAAATATTTGGTGCTCAGAATTATATAGTTCTGCTTCCTCTCCAAAGTCTGAGACGTACAAATGAAGACTCATCTTTCCTCTGCCTGTGAATTGACTYCCAAACAGTTTATATGAGGTGTATTTTTGTTTAGTTTTCTGTGAACAGAAACTAATTTCTGGCCTCCAGTGTTGAGGATCTGTTATTCTGATCTTTCCTGGACCACATTTCAGCATGGAGAATGCCCTGAAACCTGCACCTCCATGCAAAATTTGATTCCCAAAGTTGTGTGGTGAAGTGCAGCCATTATAATGTTATCATTACTTGTTTGGGAAGACTTTGACKATTTTTCCTGGAATGCTGAAAATGAAGTTCCAGATAYTCATTAACCTTTGTGGRKTTTTTTCCCYTCYRTGAAGCTGTGAAGGGARYAYATTATTGAATCTATGGGTTTTGTATGACCACTCCTTTCTCCAAAACATGTGAATTTGAATTTAACCTATAGAAATATTACCAGCTTGGACCTGCTGTGCTCAGACTTTTAGGCAGTTTGGCTCACTGAGAGGAGAATGACATTTATATCAGTAATTCTAAACCAGGAATAATGAACAAGAATCAAGGCAGAAGTGAAAGGGTTCGTRTGTGAGTAGCAACTGTTATTACTGCCTGAACAGAAACCAGGTTCAATCACATKCAGAAAAGCATCTTTCTAATTGCAAGAGCAATCTCCAAAAGCAGACATATCCACTACAAAAGGGAGAAGAAAGGTTCAGTGAAGAGCAATGCAACCACTTGAAATGCTCAGAAATAAGTGGATTTAAACTGAATTCAGGTCAGCGGAAGGGGCAAGAAAAGGACTGTAGCCTCATCCAAAAAGCATTCAGATTTTAGAAGGATTATGATAATATAAATTTCTCCAGAGACACTAAGTGACATAAAATACGTATTGAGAAAAGTACATTCAATGAAGTATACTGCAAATCATTATGAATATTCAATTTCAATCAAACTAAGATGAAAGAGAGTACTCAGGGWCTCTGGATTTTAATCTGAAAAGACAATTAAAAGGAAAGAAAAAGAACTACAAAGAGAGAGATAAGTTTGATCTTATAAAAAATGCAGAGAATATTAAGTAAGCTTTTCACCTATGTTATGGAAAAAATCAGACAACATGATTTTAAGCATCTTAATAAGTTTAAAATATGCTCCCTCAAATTTTGRTATTCATTCTGGAAACTGTTTGTTGTCCTTGAGCTGTTCAGTATCATTTCTGAGAGAGCTAGATATGCTCAAATAGTAAGAATGATAGTGGGAAAAGACAGAGTAATGTGCTTCAATTTGTAGCAGATTTTTTTTAGTGTGGCAGCATTGAACAAATACTGAGAAGAGGAATAAGGTTTATCAGTAGCTTAGGACAGAGGCAAGCCTGTTCAGATCAGTGGGGACAAGCCAGCTGAATATCATACCAATGCAATTGCAGCACACTGGTATTAAGTAAAAAAAAAAAAAAAAAAAAAACTTCCAAAATTCAAAATCACTAGTAATGTTTTGAAAGTTTTTACTGGAATTATTAAAAACTTGGATATTTTTCTAATCAGTTCATTGCACTTGACTTGTTAAAATAGTTTTGCAGAATTCTAGCCCATTTTCATACACATTGGATAGACAACATATATTTTCTACTCAGTAAAAGGTGAATATATGATTTTGTTTTCTTTAGCAAGCTGATAATTTTGATTAAGCTTGTGAATCATCTAACTGAAGGATTATTCTGCCTGAGAAGAAAATACATCTTGTGTTTTCTTCTCTGTTCTTTGTTTACTGACATCTTTAATCTTAGAAACATTTTTCAGGGAAATGAAGAGGCTCAGGACCATAAAGTGTAACAAATATGATTTTGCTACCAGCAAATATTGAGTCTGTTTCTTAATTTCTGGTCATTTCAGGTTTTAGATATTCATAAAAAGATGTCATTGTATGTGAAGGTCTGTTTAGTGATAACAGTACAAAAATAGCAAAATAATCTGTGCTCAGCTTTTTAATAAAGCTACAAGCAATGACTGTGGCTTTATCTGTACAATCTCCCCCACCACAGACATACACACAAAACTAAAAAAAGAAAATTTGGAAATGTAGCCTACAGCTTCTAAATGAGATCAAAATCTTGAAAAATTTCTGGCAAGTCTATGGGAATATACATTAAGACACTGCAGATTGTTTGGTGTTGCATTTCTGGATATAATAAAATATCTATGTACATAAATGGAATTAAACCCCCAAAATAATTACTTTGCCACTAGAAGGAGCCAAACAGATCTCTGAAACCTACCTCAGATCATATTTTCCAGCTAATCAGTGCATGGACCATTTTTATATCTGAGTTTATTTAATTTATGTGTTCAAAACTAAGTAAGAGACTATTTTAGTTTGGATAAAGGCAGTGTGTGCCCCTCTCTTGATGGTACTGGAAGATAATGTCACTGTGGACAGATGCCATACCCCTATGCCATATAAAAATACACACMACTCACACTCACACACACACACACACAGACACACACACACATACATGAATTTTAATTTTCAGCTCACATCCACTGAAACATTCAACAGAAGATGCTGTGTGATCAGGAGTGGGTAAGGAATACATTTCTAACTTTTTTTACCCCCTGCTGACAATCACTAACTGCAAGTCTTTGTCCAGGAAGTCCTTGCTAAAACATTCCTACAAATACTAGTTTTCCATTAAATACAGAAAGCATTGGAATAAAGAAAATGTGCACATTCTGCCTTTGTCTCCATTAACTGAACCTATGAACTTACTTCAGCCTCTTCCACTGTGTTTAAATTCTTTTTACCATACTAAGCCTTTTCTCTACCTCTCCCTGCTCCTTCTGCCTGCAATCTAAGAGTTTCTGACAATCTCCTGAGTTTCTTGACAGGAAAGCAAGTATGACATCTTGCAAAATTTGCAGTGTCTGTTGCAGGATGAAAGACACACAGTGGAAAAGAGACAGTTGTACAGTGTAGAGCTACCAGCAATGCATTCAGTAAAATCAGATTCTGCTTTTCTTAGCAGATATTTTACAAGTATTGGATTGGAATATGTTGTGGAACTGGGGTGGTTATCATTGTACAATTAATGACATAATACTATCCAACTTTATGTTGCTCAGTCAGAAGCATCTGAAATTTTTCTTTGAATCCTTGTAGTTTGGGGAGTCTCATTTTTTTCATGAGAAATGATTCAAATGATTCAAAATAGACATGCTATTTTTTTTTTTTTTCATTTTTATTAGAATTTATGCAGTGTTCTGTGACACTGAAGTAAACTGAGAAGGCTTAAGTCGCAATAAAATGTAGATTTTTGTTGMTGAATGTAATGAATATCTAAAGAAATACACAGATTGTTTCCACAGTTACTATGTAGAGGAAGGTGGAGGAATGTGAAAACATCTGGCTGCATTAATCTGAGACTGATTTAAAGCCCTGTTTGGGATGGACACCTCACCTAATGATACAATCACATATTAATAAGTGTTGTGTTTGTAGAATCAAACAGCTCACGTCTTTCAGCATCTGCAGCTGTTCCTMAGAACCTGATGGGCTGTGTGGCTTTGGAAATCCATGCAATCACAGCCTCAGCCTGTACATCCAGTCTTGAGGGCACAGAAGGTCTAAGGAAACCCACCCAGAGCTGCTCTGGTGTGCTCTGCATGGCTTCTTCTGCTGTGATGACATCTGCTCTTGCCATTGCTCAGATTTTGTTCCCATTAACTTTTGGATTCACTTTGCACTTCAAACATTTGACCTCTCCCTCCCCTCTTYTTAATATTTTTGTCTTTGAAAAGTATTAGAGAAGTCTCTCCATGTCTTYCCTAAGCTATAATGGCAATTTAAATAAGAAATTATTGTGATCTGGCTTTAGACAATGCAGGATCTGTTGAAGGTCAACATCACATATTTTTTGTTTACCCTGTCAAATGACAAAAACACATGCTTTTCTGCTTGAAGTGCATGTGGTTTACCTTTTGCTTCCATTTTACTTGTACTCCATTTAAACTTCTTGATCTSTCATCATCCTCTCAGAGTTCTTTACAGCTTGTTTTGTTACTGTAGTTGTGCAATATGAAACAAATGAAAAAAAATCCTATGCAGAAAAAGATTTAAGAATAACACAGCAAAATCATGACAAGAGAAATTGTTCRAGTTGGTGAACACACCAATGAGATTTTGAGTGTCTTACAAAATCTGGTGYTTTAACTTCCAAAAATTGCTGCATTTTGTAACTTGATATATGACTCTGGAGTAGGTGAGAGACTTATATCTGGAAATGAATTAATTGTATGAACAACTTCTAGGAAACTCATTAAATTTATTTATGGTGAGAGACTGATATCTAGAAATGAATTAATTATATGAACAACTTCTTGCAAACTCATTAAATTTATTTATCAGTTTAATGTTTTTCTAATCTTGTTATTATGATCTTAATAATTTTGATTTTTGTRGGTTAAACTRCAGTGTTCAAGCCTGTTCAATTCAKTAGTTCAGCTGATCCAGAGAATCYACCAAGATRCTTCTGAAARCCTTCTATGGGCTGACTTGGTCTGGCTTTTCTTGTTTATGGCTTTTACAGTAAAAAAATGGCATTCTTGTGCTAGAAATCATGCAAAATAACATGAAGAATCTGCTGGACCTTTCTTTTCTTTCTAAACCCTTGTTGTAGTTTCTGTGAGCAGTCAGTATCAGTCATAGAAATGGTCCACAGATGGTGACAGGAAAAAGGGGATTTCATGGCATAATTTCCTTCGTGCTACTGTGTAAACTGTGCAAAGCTGACAATTCCTGCCTCAGTTTTAATTACAGAGACAGTAATTACCTGCATTGAAGGCATTGAGTGAAATAKTCACAACTTTTTAATTAAATTTTAACAACTCACAACTCTATTAGAAAGGCTTGCATATATAATTAGGTCAGATAAAATCATGGAATATACTTGAACGAAATGCAATAACCTGACCAAAGACACAAACAACTCCCTTGTTATGAGGGCTATCTGCTAAAACAAATGGGTCCATAATGGCTGCAACTCAAACCAAGTAAACTACGAGAAATGCAGTGCAATAATTGARCCAGGAAATTATTGTTATCCTTGGGAATCAGTCTTGTGTTTCTGGGAACCCTGCCTGACCCTTGGACTATAAGTTCTTGCTTCATGTCTGGTATAGGTTTAATACTTAGCTTTGTTGAAATTGTTAATTTTGAAATACACTTCGTATYATTAAAATTTAATGAGTTATAATTTCCCTTGGTTTTGTTTGAGTTGTGAAAAAGCTGTACCTTGTATTATATTCCTTTGCTTAATTGCTGACAGTTTCTCTGGGGAKTTTCAGTAACATTTACCTTATATTTCTAACATACTTTCATCACAAGGTCTTCTGCTTTCTTGCAGAGATGCAACAACCACAAACCCATCACACCAGGGACTATAAGAGGAAGAAATCAATGGAAATCCAGACTTTTAGGCTCTGCTGCTGTGATCATTAATCACTTTCCCTWACACCTTGAGAAAAAAAMAAYAGTTCTCAATTTAATTTTAGTACTGAATGCTAAAGAGGCATTAAGAAATGCACTTACTTCTCTCTGTTGAATATGATGAATTCTTTCCTAATGGTTTCCAAGCACTGCTGCAGGTGTACATTCTTTAAAAAACAGCATGAATAGGTTGATTAAAAAAGATGAGAAATCATAGACAAAAATCACAACAACAGCAACAAMACTGAACAAAAAGGCTTATGAATGAATACTATCAAGAGGCATTTCAAAGACTCATTAAATTGGGCTGTGATAGCACAATCAATACTTCATTCTTTTGGAAGAAGTTCCCCACAAAGAATTCCGGAGGATTTTTACATCTGATAGCTCTAGGAAAAACAGCTTGYATGAATGTTCAAAATCATTAGGGGTAGCAACATCATTTATAAAACCTCACTGAAATGATAATTCAAGTCTGGAAATTATTTCTAATCTTCTCAGTAGTCTTGACTGTTCATAYAATACATCTTTCTACATGGAACATATTAATCAAGAGTGGAAGAGACAGCTTTAACACATTTATAAATAACAAGCCTTTTCCTTGCATACTTTTCATTTTTGGTAATAGTAGTGAATAAATACTYTTTGTAACTATTTGTCCATGTGTGRGAAGTATTTTTGGCAACTGGCAACACTTTTTCATATTTTAAATGAGCATCTGTGATAATCTGAAAAATTATTATAGCTATAACATGTTGTTACTATTTGACTGAAATACATGGTTGCTTWTCACCTTGCTTTGGAGATGATTTATGCAATGTATGAAATGACAGACAGAGAGGTTGAGTCTGTTTTCAGAGGTGTTARAACTGAATTTAACTGAGTTTGCCTATTAGAGTGTAAACAAACTGACTGCAGTCACAGCCCCCATCTTACCAGTGGGCAGGTTTCCTTAGCTCCATCTTTGGATTTGTTTTTGGCAAGTCGCTTTTTCTTTTTATGGAGAGGTTTGGACTCTAAAATCATTTCTTCAAGTTCAAATGTGGGATCACAGTTCAGTCTTCCTTTCTGGTACAAAAGGATTCAAAGTTATTCTTTGAAAYAACATTGTGATTTTTTTTAGTTTGCTTGGCAAATGTTAATAACAGTAATAATGAACCAGCTCCTCAATCACATCTGTGAAATGAAAACTGTCTTTTTAGGCCTGTAGTGATGCTTGAGGTTTAAAYAAGTGAGATAAGATAAAAATCATATTATCAACCAATTATAAAGAGTTAGATCCTCTTCCTAGTTATAAACAGATATRGCCCTAGAGTGACTAAAGTGATGCTACCCCAGTGAGAGAGATTAATAGGTCCCAGGGTCTTCATCAGAGTATCAGTGCTGTGGAGAATAAATGACACCTCTAACAGTGCAGGAGAGATGGGGAGTACCTTTGAGACCTTGTAGAAATCTGATTTTCTGAAGAGYTGCAGTGGATTCAGTTACTTAGGTCCTGTCCATGAGAACAAAGGAAGGAGCAGGCCTGTTTTGGTTATCTGTATAAAAAAGGGTGCACAGAATTATAGAATCCCAGGTTGGAAGGGATCTCAAGGATCATSTGGTCAAACTTTTCTGGGCAAAACCATGGTCCCCAGTCTGAACAAGACGGCCCAGCAACCCGTCCAGCTGAATCTTAAAAGTGTCGGGTTTTGGGGAATCCCCTGTGTTTGTGGGCAGATTATCAGGACAGCTGATTGTTATGAAAAATTTTCCTCCTGTGTCTAAGCAGAATCTTCCTAGGTGTAACTTTTAGCCAATACCCCTTGTCTTTTCCATGTGAYCCTGTAAAAAGGGACTCTCTGTCTTTGTACCCAATCTTTAAATAATGGGCCATGGTGACAAGGTCTCCCTAGTCCTTCTTTTCTCAAGGCTCTACAAGCCCAGTTGTCTCAGCCTTTCCTCTTACAGCCTGATTCCCACTCCTCTGATCATCTCTGTGGCCCTTCTCTGGAYTCTCTCCAGCCTGTCCACATCTTTTTTATGTRGTGGGGACCAAAACTGAGCAAGTATTACAGGTGTAGCCTGGCAAGTCCTCAATAGGATGGGGCAATGACATTTTATCTCTGCAGGTGATGCACTTGTTGATGTGACATCACATCCCACTGGCTTCCTTTGCCATGGCAGCACCCTGGTCACTCACACTGAGCTGTCTGTCCACCTGGGCCTCCAGAGCTGCTGGAGCTGTTCCCCTGCTGAGTAGATCCCACCCTGTGCTACACCCCTGGACTATGTTTTCCCAAGTTTAAAACCTTATATTTGTTCTTGTTGAACTTCATAAGGTTCCTGTTAACCCATTTCTCCACAGGTCTTCCTGCAGGGGGTTCTCCCAAAGTGTCCACTTCCCCACACAGTTTGGGATCATCAGTGAACTTCCTCAGGGYACATTGAYCCCCTCACCYACAWCACTTGTTSAGGTATTTATGAGTGTTGGACTMAATATCRATCCCTGGGGGACCCCACCTGTGACAATGTGAGAAGGAGCTGTTTTCCACCTCCCTCTGGGTGCAGCCTGTTCCAGTTCCCCGTCCATCACACGGACCATTGTCTATTCCATAACACATCAATTTCTCCAAAAGGAGGCAGTGGGAAACGTATCTGAAGCCTTGGAGATATCCAGGCAAACAATAACTACCACTTGCCCCATATCAGCTGAGCTGGTTACTTTGTCATTGCATGTGATGGAGTCTGGAAAGTATAATTTGTCCTTAGAAAATCCTTCCTGGTTTTCCCAATCATGTGCTTCATTCTAATCTATTATTCTTTTTCTATTCTATCCACTTTATTAAGGTTTTCCTTACTCATTATGCACATTACTTAAATACCTTGGATTCCCACAAAAAAAAAAAAAAAATTAATTTGTGCCACTCGAAGAAAATTTTAAGATTCTTTGYTATACCAGGAAGTCCTTTCCCTTTAGAAAAATTTCCAAACAATTTGAATTGTGTGCTGGAAGATGTTAAAAGCAGCCTGTTTTCCTCTGGGACTTCTGCAAGTTCAATCACAAAATTGTCACTGTTAGGGTGGAAGTACTGAAATAAGTCACATATAAATGACAGATATTTTTAGTAACCAAAGACACTAAGCAGTAAAATCACACCAGAAACTACTTGTATAACTGGTGGTGTCCTAYAATGAAACATTTGATTTAGAGATCACTCCATCATTTTTATTCCTAGTGAATTCTGTATACTCAGAGCATAATACTTAGATATCTGAAGCCTTTTCCTGCATGTTATCCAGATAGCTTTAGCATTTGGTTTTTATTAATGGCATTTTATAGCTTATTTATTAATGAATGAATAATTCCTTARGTTTCATCGATATCAGTTCCTTTCTTGAGCATGCATAGTTTTTGATTGAGTACTTAAAAAATACATCACTTTGATTCTGAAGCTTTAAAATTCAAAGAAAGTTATATTTTAAAAAACCTACTAATGATTTATGACTCYGAGCTGAATATGAAGAAACTAACTAAGGCATGAAGAAACACATGTGCTAGTTAAGATGTTTATGGAATCAARCTATAAGGGAGGAATGAAGCTGTGGGATATTGCTCCCTCAGGCCTCCCATGTGCCCTCTTAGCTGTAGAAGGCAGACAAGCTCCTGACAGTCATGGCAAGCTGACAAAATTTATAAAACTCTCCAAACACTCCCCAGGTCACAGGGTGCCAATTCAACCGCTCACCAAAGGCTGAAAAACAAGAAATATTTTGTTGTGTGGTCCCAATTAATCAGTGAARGTTTTGCTGGTGCAACAGAGGGAATGTTCCTGGAAAATGTGTGACCAAACTTGGTCTCACGAAACAGTAAAGTTTCTAYAAAAAGAAATTTTGTGCTAGAAAAGACACTTCAATTCTCACCTCACTGTTTTTTCTGACACACTTGATTGATCAGAAGGAACAAGCCCTGCAATATCTGACTCTGCACAGAAGAGTCTGGTAGAGCTTGTAAYTGGACTTTCAGATTAATCTGGATAGATAAATGAAATATTTTACTCCTATTTCCTTTTAAATGTAGAAAATTATTTTGCTTCAAATATTACATATTTCCCCTTCAGTTTTATAGATGCCTGTCAAAACAGGCAAATAAACAAATAAAAATACAAAAAAAAAAAAATAGAAATAAAGTGAATCCAAATGTGAAAAGAAAAGCTATCTTTGCAGAGTCTGAGAGTCTCTTGGATCCCCACACATGTTGTACCTTTGGCTATGGGGAACTGGATCTCCCTTATAAAACATTGTGATGTGAAATTTTCCATGCTGACAGTTGTGGATTAAACTTTTAACTGGGAGTAGAAGGTGACTGAAAAAAGTGAAGAAGTATATTAACACCACAGTCATTGCTTTTTATTCGTGGCCCTCAAATACATTTAMCTTGAAAATTATTAAAATGGAAATACCCAGAAAATACYAACAAAATGGGACCACRGTAAAAAAGAAACTGCCAGATTCCYTCAAAKAATCTGAATGTTTTATTGTAAGAAACTGTCACAAARGAAATAGGTCAGCCTTTTGGAACACTGTTTTTTAAGTGAAAAAGTAACAGCATACTGGGATGTTAAAAAWTTTTCCAAATGTTATTCAAATGTCCAACTTTCACAGCCTCAACAGACTTCTTGGTATTCTTTCTGTCAGAGTTAACTCTGACAATCATATGCTCTAACAGCTGAAATGCAAAGTCTGGAAAAAGTTTTCTTTTATGTGAAAGGGARCAAAAAGTGAACCAAGGTTAATTAGCTTTTGTTGTGATCTATTGAAATGGGACAAATTTTCTCTTAGCTGTGACTGAGTAAATGAAAGTAGAATCCAAAGTAAATCACTGAAGAGCAATAAATACAAACATAAACAAGTAAAATGGAGTGATAACTGAAGTCAGAATTTACAAACACTGTTCACCTGGAATATCGACTTACGTTAGGAACAAAGCCTGGGGTCACAGCTTTCTCTAGAACAGCATCCCAGTTGACATCAGCTAGGTATGGAGAGTTTTGGATGTCTGCAAGGCTTGAGAGACGGCACTCTGGGTCCTTAGTGAGGAGCTGTGATCAAGCACAAGGCATTTTCTAAGGGACTGGATGCCATATAGAAGAGTAAATATACCACATACATAAATTGTATGATATATAYTTTTAAGTAAGAAAATGGCTAGGGGATCTTCTAATAGAAGTCCCAATTAAAATTAGAAAAAAAAAAAAGTAATAACTCATAGGATATGAGTATAATTTAACTGCCACCAGATGGCTGTTGCAGGCATGAAGTGTATAAATGTATTAGCAACAAAAGTCTGTTTACAAATACACAAGAGCCCAAGTGAAACGAAACATCACAGTTCAATGCCACCCAACAATTTGTATTTTGTCTTTAATTTTTTGGAAGATACAGTTACAYTGAGCATCCTGGCAGCAATTAAAATTATCCACCTCACTGCTCTGTCTATTCAAAACTAGATTGCTCATTGCTGCAAAAGACATATTTTTTATTACTCTGTTTAGACATTCACAAATATTTCCTGTTCAAGTATCAATACTGATGATCTGAAATTATCTTTGCAATGTGGCCAGACGATTAAAGCAAACAAAAAAATGGGTTTTTAGAAAGAAAACCATTTTCAATGTCAGATGCATTCAGAAAGAGCCCYGTCTTGGGGCTTAGGGACATTTACAGCAAAGTGGCTCGAATTTTGTTATTGCAACTACAGCAACATGGGACAGGAAGAGATACAGCCATTTTAATTTCTAATCTCCCTTTCTGGAAGCTGCAACAGAAATTCAGAGGGCTGAGTGGTCCTTTCTTCCATGTCCCACTTGCATATCCACAGCTGGGGGGGAAATAGGGCCAGGGCACAGAGGAAGAATTACTGATCTTCAAACTTTTACTATCAACAATGAATCAGCTTTAAAATAAAAAAAAATATTAAATTTTTACTTCTTTGAAGCTGTGAAAAGCCTGAATCTAAGCCTAAGAAAATACTGCACCAGCCACATTCAGAATAGCCTAGAAATAAGCCCTGCTCTCTTWTCCTTGAAATGTTGACTACCTAAAGTGTGTGCTCATCTGGTGCCTTTTCCAGTGTTGGAGGGACTTCCAGAAGAGGGAAGAACAGAGGACAAGAAGGTATTTGTGCTTTCTTACCTTTTTCAGTAGTGCTATCATGCCCTTGCACCACGCAGATGAGTAGTGAACTCTTTCTATCTTGAACATGTTGAGAATCTCATCAATGGGGGTGGCTGAATGAATTTCATAGGGCCTCTGGGACAAAGTTAAATCAATAGCAAGTCAGCAAGAATGGATAAGAGAGTGCAGACAATTCACATTTACCTGAGCTCAGTATTGTTTATGTTGGAAATATCTAAACCACGAAAACATCTTATAACCATTTTGAGTCTAATCCTTTGTGGGCGTACTTTTCTTTGGTTGCAATAAATGTAATTACTCAGAGATGCATTTCCTCTGCAAGTTTTTCTCCCATGAAAGGAAGTATCAGTTGAAATGAGATGAATAAATAATTTTGTTCCTGGGGCATTTTATGCGAAATGTGGATTATTTACTGTTTTTTGTTTGTTGGACTAGTGATCAGTTCTTGTGACTGAAACCAACAAAATCGAAAGGAGGCGGCTGAAAGGAACCACAGTAAAAAGAAGACTCCAAGTCCCAATCCTTCTCCTTTGCCCTTTTTTAAAATCCAAAATTAACTCATTACATGGATATGCTGTCGTGTGTTTGCAGTGCCTAAATTCTTTCATAGATGAAGAAAAGCTCTGGGATTTGCAGGGCTTTGTTCATGAAGATTTCTCTGACTTATCTTTTATTAAATGCAGAATTTTGAAATAAAAGTACTATATATAACTTCATATTCCTGATATTTTCTGTGCACACACTTTTATGTTAGAAGCAAGTCATTATAATTACATTTAACATATTTTTGTAAACAAGGACAGAGAGTAGATTGTTTGTGAATTCAGTTGTTCCAAGCARGTGACAAAGATGTGATGTGAGATCTGCAGATAACTGCCGTGCTAGCAGCAATGTGCAAATTAATGCATCAAAATTCATAAACAACATAGAGTTACCATAGATATTAATAGAKACCATAGATATTAATCCAGTATCCTAAACAGCAAAGGGCAGACACCCATTACCTTGACTGGGAACTGAATCATCCCTTGGYTTTTGCAGTTTTGCTACTGGTAGAAGATTATAATCTAAGAATATGTCTAGGTGGTTGTTAGTCATCTGATCTGTTAAGGAATTGGAGTCACTCTTCATTAAAACCCTGGAAATATTCTTATTCTGGAAAGATCCATGCACATATTTAACTTTGAACATGTGTATGAAACCAAGTCCATTCCAAGGCACTGGGGCAGTCTAAAAATATATTCAAGGAGGCCTTCACWCTTTCTACTTTGATTGACATAGCCTGCTGTCATTTAGTTATACCATGCCCTCATGAATTGAACAGGGTCTAAATATCTGCTCTAAATATATAATTTTCATGAATCAGGTTAAAAATTGTCATTAGAAATGGTCTGYAATACGCTTTTCCCTACCTGTGGTAATGTTACCACAAAACAGTTATTAAAAATGAACCACTGACGTGCTTTCTGCCACCTAGAAGTAACCTACTGCTGACCTAACTTGATATAACAATGTGATCAATAGGATCATTGAGACAGAATGTTCACCAGTTGTTGAAAATGGCAATTAACTTTAAAAATAGCAACTATAAGGAATTATGAATCATAAAAGGTTTTTCTGTTAAGGTTGTTTCTGCCCATGCCTCTTTCCTTACAGGAAAATCCCTAAAGCTTGCCTTATTTTCAAGATTATTAGCACTTGCAAGCTTGATTTTTTTGAGTTTTTCAGAGATTTTAAATATTCTTATTAGTTAATTCAAACWATAAATGGCCACTATAAGTTTGGTCTTTTGAGGCACTTCAAACATCTCTCTCCCCTGTTTTTCAGCTATTTAATCCAACTGAGTGTCCTATCCCTTCCGTTCTATTTTGTGAAAAAAAAAAAAAGAAAAAAAAGAAAAAAGTCTGGTTTGCTTTTGTTTATGATTTTTTAATCAAAGTTTGTTGTAAATTGTTCACATTGTAAATCAGAATCTGAGAACCCCAGCTACTGTCTCATTCCTTCACATTGTCTCTACTGAATTCATGGTATTCACATTTATTGTGGCATTTTAGCAGTTGTCTGTCGGTAGAGAACAGACTGATGTGGAACAGTTTGCATCATACGGTTTAATTACATTTTAATTTCATGGACTTGGTGAAAAAAATCGATGTTTGATGCAAAGCTGTGTGAATTTGCWTTTTTCTTAGTAGGTGTTTCATTAGCAGCTGGATAAGGAGAAAAATGTAAGGAGAAAAATTATTGAGAAATGTTAGCTCTACAGTGGGTAACCCGAAAAGGGTCTGTACTGGACAAAACTTGCTCCTACAGCTGCAGCCAAATTTCATGTTTTGGCTGCCTAGCAGAAGGAAACTAGATTGAGAATGGCTGGAATGCCTTGAGCATCCTGAGCAGTAGAGACRAATAAAAACAAAAATTCAGCTCAAYGAAAACCAACTCATTTATACTCATTTTACTTATCACCTTTTGAATTCATGTTGTCAGTGTCGTATGCTATGCRTAGCTCAGAGGTGGAAAACCAAATTTGGGATGTTTCTTGTTTCTAAATCTCCTTCCTTGCTCACCCCCCTGCCCTTCCCACGCAGCAGCATGACCACGCTCCAGCCATGGGCAGCTCTGTGTCCAGTGGCTCTGCCATCCTCTGCCTTGCTCAGYAGCCAAGAGCTGCTCTTCAGGGGAAAACCAGCAGCTGACTTGGTTGTCTTGAGCAGATACAGATGGCAATGTTTTCATTAAGACGAACAAACAAAAATTAATTCAGTCTCAATTTCGCTTTGTTTGCAGCGAGACTGACTTATTCAGGACAGACTGTATGGATCTTGGCAAATGGAGATCAGCCTATATAAATTTTCATTTAAGTGAATTTGTCACATCAAAGTGATCTTTAGTGGTTAGTCTTGGGAGTTCAGCCTTCATTAACAATCATTCATTGTGCTCCTTTSTTGGAGGCACTCACTGGTGAAAGGGCTGATGTAAAACCATCAGGATGTTCTCTTAATTTACTCCAAGTGCAGCTAGAACTACCATCTGTGTCTAGGATAGAAGATGKATAATTCTTATCAATGCCAGATTTTAGCTTCTCTGTTCCAGGAAGAATGTCAGCCTAAAAACTCCCTAAGGTTTGAGATTTATGGTAGAGAAAAATTGATAGAGAATAATTGTTGGTTTGCTATTTTTGTTAAGCAAGATGTYTAATACTTTTCTGCTTTGAGAGCTGAAACATTCTCTGCCTGGGAGAGATCTTTGTCTCAGGAGCATGAGTGTTKCTATTTCTATGGAAATACAAAATAGATTGGCCAAACTTTAGGCCTTTGAAAACTGTAGCTTCTGAAGTAACAATATGCAGACACTCTGCAATTAAGTTTTTCATCTAAAAGTGGAATAATAATTATTCTTTATTTCKATTTTCCTTTATCTGTCATCCTATGTGAGATTGTGAGTTTTTCGTGGGATGGATTGTCTGGCAAGACAAGGTAAAAGAACTTTGTTAGTGCCATAATATAATTTTTTTTCCCCTTGTAAAAAAGCATACTCCAATGCAGTAAAATCCGCTTTCCAAAACAGGAATGAAAAAGAATTAAAAAAAACCCCAAGCACCTACCTCAGCTATGTCATCATCCTGAAATAGTACCTAAACTACTGTTTTCCATGGGGAATAGTAAATATTTAAGTAACTGACTGCAATCCTTTGAACCAAAATGGAAAAGTATTTTCCATTGTCTTCTGTGATATTCAACTGTGCTCAGGAAGATTTTTCATTAAGCTTATTCACATAGTTGATTAGATAAGAAACAAATGCACTGGCAGATAAGCATTTTCTATTCCTGGGCCAAGCATCTTAGGATATTACATTAGATCTCTTATGGTATTAGCCAAGAGAATCAAAGGTATAATTGAGTCTGAAGTAACTCAACTTCTATTTGGAAAAAAATACTGTTGTTTGCAATTCAGTGTTGTAAAGAAGCCATAAAACATTAGACCTTTTCTTGGCCAAACTGAGGCAAATTTTCATAGTGCATTTGAGTGTGGGGTGAAACCTTCCCAGAAGTATTTTCAGATGGGAAAGAACCAGGACAGCATTCCTGACTTGGGCCTTGTACATACAAATTTTATCATGAGGAGTGCATTCAGGGGCACTGCAAATGTGAAACTTTTGTTAGATAGCAAGAAACTCCATCATTCTTACCCAACCCCTCAGTARCTCATATGCTGTGATTCCTAGAGACCACCAGTCCACTGGGTAYGAGTATCCTGGACCTCCATCCATAAAAGCCTGGAACACTTCKGGAGCTAAAACAGAAAATCAAAATGAACAAAAAAGCATTTCATTAAGGTTAGACTATGGATATTATTTCA
This sequence comes from Malurus melanocephalus, assembly GCF_030028575.1. Classification (NCBI taxonomy): domain Eukaryota; kingdom Metazoa; phylum Chordata; class Aves; order Passeriformes; family Maluridae; genus Malurus; species Malurus melanocephalus. Next base: position 405,751 of record NW_026623431.1, read on the forward strand.
CYGCTGAAAAATTAATAAGGACTCAACAAACTGGAATTAAATAGACTTGGAAGCACAGCATTTTCAGGATGTAGTTTCAGTTTCAAGCAACCTTAGTCCGTCAGGATTTTTCAAAAATCAATAATTTATTAATGTTAATTCTTACCTGGCTCATTGAAATTTTAAGTTATGTTAATAAAAATGAGACATAGGAGAGGAATTCTTGATTTGAAGTGTGACTTAGAACACTTAGGATAAACATTTTATAGAAAAAATATCTGCAAGTGAATGTGATTGTGATTGATTGAGATGTTGAATATGGTAAAACTCATCCTTATTCCACATTTGGATAGAACTAATCAGACCRGTTTTAATGATATTCAACATAGGAAAATGATAGCTAAATAGAAATCCTGACACTGATTCTCACTGCTGTGAGAAACTGTCATGACTGGAAGAAAACAYTGTCAAGGAAGTAATGACTTCCATAAAAGTAACTTCTGTGGAGGAAAAGGTATTTTCAAAACAAGGATCCACTTGCCTAATTTCAGGGAAAAAAAACTGTGCTAAATAATGCTACTGTAGTTTCTACAGAAAACCAGATATAAATAAGAGTGTATATGAAATGAAATGAAATGAAATGAAATGAAATGAAATGAAATGAAGTGAAATGAAATGAAATGAAGAAATGAAATGAAAACTTGGTCATGCTTTTCTAATGATTTAACAGCAGAATCTCAGTACACTTTGTGAAAACAACACTTTCACTGGAGATTTTCTACAAACAACACTGTCCCCAGCCATAACATCATGCTAGATTCCAATTACCATGTGAGCCTCTTCTGGCCATGATACCGAGTCTAATGTGCCCCATTACCACCTGATTACCATGGCCTCATTTTGTGATGTGCACGCTGCAGTGAATAATGCAGTCTGGTCACACTTCTGACTGGCTGCTTGGGATTTGACTGTTCATGGCATTTAGCAAGGCACATTTAATAAATGGGAAGGCATTCATTTTAGACGAGTTTTTGCAGTCCTTGCATTATGGATGGCAACCTAGTAATTTATAACTCCAGACCTGACAGAGAATCTCCATGGGCCAAATATAATAGAGGATTTCAGCATCCATTCCTTAGTTATGACAAAACTTTAATMTCTAGAATAAAAAGCAGTGAATACATGAAAATGGTCTTATATTTTTGACCAGTAGGACCATGTCTAAACACGATTGGTACGAGATCTGCAGGCACCTAAATGAACATTGCTGCTGAAATATGTGTTCAGAGAATAAAAGACCAGTGGATCTCTGGCAGAGAACTTGAGCTGTGATCCAGTATTGCATTAATCAACGATGCCATGAGAGTCATTGCACTGAGTTAACTCTGTCCCACCTCCAGATGACACAGCTTCCCTTGGCATGCTATATCTTCATGTGTGCTTCAGCTCCTGTTTGTGTGCTGCTGGTGTGCCTGCACATCTCACGGGTGTGCAGTCTATCAGATAGGTGCTGGGAGCGAAAGCGGGATTTTTGTTATTGCTTCAGTGGATCGATGCACCTAAATTGCACATCAGGCACCAAACTTACATTTTGAATATCACCACAGGCACCTTGTAGTGATGGTTTGCTTGATTTAGCCCCATTCGTTACGGTTTTTTGCCCACCGTGCTCAGATGATGTACAATATCTCATTACAGAAAATAGCCCTTGTGGCATTTCTACTGAGCTATGCCGGTATAATATTGGTTTCACTATTTCTTTTATAGCTTTAACATTTTAATAATGAGACAGATCACTATCTGATTTCTGTGAGATAGAGGTGAAAGTACTTTATTGATGTAACCTATGGCATTGCCAGAATGGTGCAGCTGTTTTGCTAATTTAGTGACTGAGCTATTGACATATATTTTATTTTATTTTMTTGTTCTAAAATCTTCAAGGTCAGCTCATCCTACATTAAGCAGATCAGCAGGAAAATGCTTTCATTTGCCCTAGGGTTTTGAAGCTATTTTCTCACCTTAAGCTGGTGGCATTCTTGGGTTAGAATATGAGCAGTTAAGGTCCCAACTTYTAAAGTAGAAAGCCCCTTTTTGCCTGCCTTAACAGCATTATTTTCAGTCCAACTGGAATCCCTCTCCACATTCCATCAGCTTCAGTGAAGAGGTTGTAAATGCTCTCTTCCCTTGAGGGGGAGACTGTCAGAGGGTGCAATATGATTTGCAGTATCCTATATGCAGGTTTTTTTTCAGGGTGAAATCTCAACCACGTTCAAGCCAAAAGAAGTTTCTCCAGTTGGACAAGACTGTTAAATACCCATTTCACACCAAGCTGGTGCTTAATGTGTCTGAAAGTCTTTTTGAACTGAGGCATTAGGTGCAAAAAAAGGGCTCCAGGCTGTGTGCAGACTTCTGGAGCATTCAGAAGCAGAGCATGATCTTACAGAAAGACAGCAGACCCTCCAAGTCATGGAATTAGCCAAGCTCTGAAGAACTAGAGCTGTGAAATACACGACATAATATTGGGTTTTGTTGTAAGAAATAACTACACCAGGAGAACTAATTCAGAGTGCAAATTGGATCRGATAAAAGCAAACAAAAGCTCTGAAAGGAAAGAGGAAACTCTGCATTGTTACTTAAACAGACTAACTGTAATCTTTTAAAATTTGAATTCGATCCCAGGCTCAGTTTGGACAGCCATCCTGCAGCCTCTCTGGGTAGTTTCTTCCAAAGGATGATCACATTTGAGCTTGCCAGCTTGGAGAAAGGACAACAGCTCTACTCTGTGAACACATCCTCTGTTGTCGTAACAGTTYTAGGATGAGAAAAATACTTCATATTTTACCCCCATGCATCTACACAGGCAGAAGACAGGCAGAAATATTCTGCCTTCAAGAGTTTGTGTGGACAGGAGTGATAGTACCTGCAAGAACAAGAGTTTCAGATCTTTTCCCTCAAGCAGTTTCTACTGAAGAAAGGCTTTTCAGGAAAATAAATGGGTTTAATAAAGGGTTTGATCCTGCAGACTCTTTTGTCTGAGAGCTATAGTTATTATCACATGCATTTAGGGCAAAAGCAGTAGATGTTTGCTTGGCAGAAGCACAGCTTTTAAATAGTAAAGCTAAATCAAGTAATAGCAAGTCTAGCAGCAAGAGTGAATTCAAAGAAAAGTGCAGAAGAGCTGCAGTTGGTAGATCCCACAGGTCCTCACAGCTCCCCCTGACCCAATTTCTTTGATGTAATGGAGAACTGCAAATTCCTAGAGCTGCCTGAAGAATGACTCGACAGCAGGAATCCAGCACAGCCTCACTACTCACCCTGCTTTGAGCAGAGTTGTGCCAGAGGCTCCTGGGGCCCCTCCTGTCACAAGTCACCCCACAAACCTGTGATCCTAACGAGGCTCAAGCCTCAGCTCCTCACAGCACATCTGAGTGGGATCACWGAGGCATCTGAGGCCAGAAGGATCTTTGCAATCTCTTCCTCTCGGCACTCATCATGAACTGCATGGGCTCCACCTCTGCTCTGCACCTGGAAAAGCTGTCACCCAAAGTACTGGGAACTTTTAAAAGTCTGCAATGCAGAAACAATGCAGTCTTTTTGTGTGGGTTATTGCTTTCCATCTTTTGTGAAGTGTGATCTGACACCTTCCATGCAACTTTTGAAAATGACAAAGAAAGACTCTTAAAATACCAATGCCATCCCAAGCTGGGACACCTGTACTAAAATTAATAGACCAAACAATAAAATCAGGAATGTCTCTGTGTCTTCTATAATAATGAGGAAATGCACATATTCAACTTCGGCAACCAGACAAGCTAAAAGTCTGTCCACTGGTTCTTTTCTGCATCTATATTTTTCTCTAAATAATACACTTTCATGATTTTATTTTTTATCTGCTTTGTTTTCTTAAAAAATTACATAAATGAATCCACTTTTGTCCTGCATTGTATGCTTCAGTGCATTTCTTGCTTGTCCCCAATKCAAATTTATAGTCAATATTTTTTCCCACTTAATAAATTAAGATAAATCCTTTTAAGAGATGTGTCTTTTTATGCTTTTGCACCATATCTTTTTAGTAATATCATATTACTGCAGACTGTAGGAAATAAATAAAYGGTTATTTCTCTGTAAAATGAAACCATGCTAGACAACTTATGAACAAATTGAACATGAAAGCAAATCTAGTGGGTCTGCATCCATCTCAGAAGCAACAGCTCACTGGGATAACCTTACTCCTTTTCTGTAGGTTTGTGCAAGAGGGAGCAATTTCTGACAAATATACTCCTGTATATAACTACCCATGGGAATTTTCACAGTAGTGCAGGTGATCTGCAATGTGAGTTATGTAGATTATGCTTCTCATATTGTACACTCATGTTCCTAAATATCTATATCAAAAATAAATCTATTAAAAAAAGGAAATTTTRTGTAGCTGGTTGGTAATTATCTACTTTCATTTGTGGAAAGATATTAGTATCTAACCATATGATTCATGAGCTTGAAATAAAAGAGAATATAAATGTAAATGCAAACAATGTTAAACCAAATTTTCACTATATTTTCCTATTGTAAAAGTACATTTTGTACAAGGAATAAAACGTTTTAAGTAGGGTTTCTGAAAATCTGCTGWGTATTCACTGGTACCACAACTTCATACATTGCAAGTGCCCTGGGTCTCTGAAATTCAGACTATTTTTAATTTAGTGCCCAGTGGCAAGTTTCAGAATGCTGTCCATGATAAAATGATCAATTTGAGGTCTATCTCTTGATGTGGTTGGCAAAAAGAATGGCTGTTATTATTCCTGATGGATGGAGCTACATACTAACAAATCAGCCTGTTTTAGTGATAACTCACGAGTCAGTCTTGCAAGATGGATTACTGTAAGGAGCTGAATGTTCATGAAAAGCTAAATGCTGCCAATGACAGCTGGTCATCTGTTCCTGCAAAATGCCCTGTGCYAGGGTTATCAATATGAGAAACTGAACATTTAAAAATAAACAAAGCAAACCCTAGTGATTTAGACTCTTTTTCTTTTTTTAATGACCCAGTTCAGGTGAATATGTCCAAAACATGTATATAACACATTTATAGTTTCAYCTTGCTGAATCAGGCTTAGGGCATGACAGATTGAGTTGAATTAAAAATGAACTTGATTTTTGGAATAATATTCCCAGAACTTGAATTGAGATGTTTCTGTGAAATATTAATTGCTTTCTCAGCACTGTGATGAAAATACTAATTTTCACTTTCCCCTGAGAAGCAAAATCAGGGGTCAGTAATTTTTCTGGATCATGGTTTAAATAGAAAAAATAAATCAAACTACCATAATGACAAGTGATCTTCTATCCAGAGCAGAAGCTCTTTCAAGAGCAGAATGGAAGAAAACTACTTCCCTCTCCCTGAAAATAAATGTGGGTTTGCTAAACTATCAATTTGCCTCCTAGAGTTTAATTTCTCATGTGCTAAAAGGGTCTAAATTATAAAGGTCAGTCTTCTGASTCAGAGCTTTAGAGTAGCCAGCTGCTAACTTCTATTTTATAGGGCAAGGTGCTGCTTAGAGCCTGGCCATGCTGGGATGGCAATTTTATAGTGTGAGGTCTAGACTCGTTATAGCCATGTAACTGATTTTGCAACATTATTCACCTCAATAATTTTAATACTCATATTTAATGCAATTATTCAGTCAAAGTAAATAATTTAGATACCATTACCTGAAAACAGACACGGCATTTAGAATGCCTTGTTAGTTTTCCATATGGCTGTATAACCTCTCCTGCCCTTACTCAGTGTGTTATCCTCATACAACCCTCTGCTTTACTCAACCACTGAACACAACTCACTTCTTGACCTTGCACAGAGAAGCCCTTAGTGGCTGAACATCTGGATCAGCCTCAGAGAAACAACCTGGAGTTGCTTCTCCTGTTGAAAAAACAACCCCTGCAACAATGAGCATGCCACGGTCTCCCATTATTGATCCTGAAATTAAACACAAACACTTTAGCTGCTCCATACAAAAGCTCACAGTGGTTGTAAGGCCAGTTTTTCTAGCAATTTGGAGAAGGGATTTTGTCCAAAAATATCCATTTGGTGTTTGGAAGATTGTTCCAGTGTGCAGACAGCAGCTGTTCTGCCCAGTGCTGAAATTAACTGGTCAGCATAACGGGATTCACAGGACAGACTGTGCACCTGACACGCCAGAAGGACTTCCATACTCCTGCCTCACACACTCCTACCAGGTTAAAAAATATCTTTGTACCAGTTTATGCAAAACTCTGGGGGGGTTTGTGCATGCAAAACGCTGGGGTGCTGACCTGACCAAAGAACGGGAGTTATCCAGTTATAAATAAACAAATAACAAATAAAAATCCCAGCTCCAAACTAGCTCAAGTAAAAAAAAAAAAAAAAAA
>NW_026623431.1:412185-465588 GCF_030028575.1 Malurus melanocephalus
CAGGTCAGAGAGCACAAGGAGGTGAAGAGCAGCTGGAGGTAGTAACTTCTTTCCTGATCTCCTGAGGTTCCTCAGATGCTTATGTTCTTACTCATTAATGTCAGAGTGSAAACAAAACCTGAATGCCTGCTTGCAGCTGAGTGTTTAATCCCYTCAGCCACGTAACTCCTAGCATGAGATGAAAATTTATTTCAGCACCTCAAAGTCTCAGATGGCCACTCTGGGTTCTTGCTTATCAGAACAAGCAGAAGCCTCCCTTGTCATGCTGGTCTCATGATATTTCCTCAGGATCAAAAGGTCAGCTAACGACATGACCAAAAAAACTCTGCAGAGGGGAGGTAAAACCCCCTGCAGGATAAAGGTAGGACTTTTAAAAATCTAAACACTGCCTTAACTGCTCTCAAAATGCAATGAGCTGCAACACAATATTTAATTTCAGAGCACTGTTTAGTATTAATATAGGAAAGACCAAAAGTTGGCCACTTTTGAAAACTCTAACTCAAAATTTATCCCTGCAGTATTTTAATTATGAATTTGGCTAACCAAATTTAGCCCTATGGGATWTTTTTTTTTATGTATAAGGTTGATATCAGGACATCCACTGGCTTTTCTCTGAGTCCAATAGTACTCCTACACAGTGTTAATTAATAAATATGGATGACTCATACATTTTAGAAGTTCAGTGGACCAGTGTAAATCCACAATCCTCTGGTAATCTCAGGCACACAGTCATTCTTCACCATRGCAGCAACCTGTGAAAGGAGCTGTGAAAACCTGAGATAACAAGCCTGTAGGATAGGAAGGGGGTGGCTGAAATGTTTCACATAATTTATGACTGATTTTATTAGCCTTGGATTTTAGTCAGGTGTATTTGTATAATAAGTTGTGTTTTACTAGTTTGATTTGAAGTAAAGTCACTGCATCATTTGAATAAGTTGAGTCTCTGATGAAAAAAACATCTTAGATTCTATCTAAACCCCCAAACCCTTCTACATCTAAAACYAGAACCCCCCAAAAATAAACAACAGCAACAAAAACACACAAAAAGCCCACCCAAAAAAATAAACACAGCTTAACCCCCCCAAAACATAACCTGTGAATGCAAAGTTTTTGCAATACTCAGAAATTATATGYTGATGTATGGAAATTGATCAATCCAAAATATTTCAGAAAGGAAAAACTGCATCCTATGGGACTCACACATAAATAAGCCAAAGCCACAGCCACCTGAACAGTCAGTACAAGACAGAATCTCAGAGGACCCCCTAACTCCAAGAAGGTGATTTCAATTCAGCATTTCAGGTCACTGGTTTTGAGAAAAAGAGTTGCAGAAGCAGCTGGAAGTATCCTGCCTCGCCAGGCTGTTGGCCTTGTTCCTGTCACAAATTCTGCTGTCCATGTCTTTGTTCCTGTGTGTGGCAGGTATTTGCTTGTCTGAATGAATCGGCTGGGAAGAGGGGGCACACAAAAATTGACAGAGTTTCTAGAGGAACATTCAGGTTCAGGTAGAGTGCATTCTGCATAAACATTTAATAAGTAGGGAAACAGGCAGGGAACATTTCAGGCTGAGAAAGACTTAGGGGCTAAAAGGCTAATGTGAAGTGGGATTAAGCAAAGGCTGCAGGAGCTGACTCACACCATGCTTAGCATTACAAGATAGGCATCTTAATCAGAACAGCTAGGGCATTTTTACAGCACAATATCAATTCACTCTATTTTTTTCCTGGAAACCATTTTTATTCAGTCATGCTGCATGTGAGCAAATCACTGCCTAGCAATTTCTCAGTCTGTTTCAATCAGATTTCAAAGGGGAATGGAGGCTTTAGAGATAACGTTTTTCTGTTTATTTCCTTAAATTGGCCATAGGAAGRAGTAAGAAATCCTATAAGTGCCTCGACTAAGGGAGAGGCTGGAGARCGTCCTCGTATCTGATTGAACATAACAGGATCCACATGAGAGTAAGACTTTATAAACCTTCAAGAGGGAGAAAAAGCTTTCATCACATCTCATACTGCCATCATTGTGAGAATMAGCATAGCATAAGGCATGTCTTACAGAAACTGCAAAATCTCCTTGTTTCTGGCATTCAGCAAGTACCGTGCTCAAAGGTGACTTTGTCTTGTTACACCAAGGTTAAAGAGTGGTTTGAATTCCTGGCAATAAAAGCTTACCACCAGCCATAGAGCCAACCTCCCCAATTCTTTGTTTTCCTGTTTCTCTCRTAGTCTAAATGTCTCAGGAGAAGCCACATGGAAGCCTTTGATACAGCCTTACAAGGAGAAATCACTGCAAATGAAAAGCCCTTGTAGCATTTCAGTAAAGTTATAATTCTTCAYAAAGTAAAAGGTGCAAACTAAAAGAGGAAAGCAGCACCAATGAATATCTGCCCATAGCTGTCACACACTTAATATTTGATTTGTTGAAACTTTGATATCCAACCTGTGCCACAGAGAATCCTTATCCATCACTTTTCATCTGAAACAGAGGATTTTTACAGCTCTAAAAGCTTTACTGTCTTCTTACAGCTCCAAATAAATGCAAGGGTGACTCTTCTGACTCTTTCTGAATGGCAAGAACTGCAGTTGTGACTTTTGYGGCATCTTTGCAATTCTAAGAGGTGAGGAAGGCACACTGCAGAGAAAATGAGCTGGTGGAKGGTGTGGTAGCCTTCCTAAAGGAAAGGAGAGCATTTTTTGGGTGCTGTTTCTTCTTGTGAGATTGTTGGAGATGGTGATCTGATGTGTGGGGATTCTTCAGGAGCAGAATTCATGAACTGAGGTGAACCAAGAAGAGATCCATTTTTCCCTTGACCTCCTAATGCTCTCTATCCCAYGCCTGTGCTGTGCTGCTCATTTCATCCAAGCAGAGTCACTGAAGCTGCTCAGGGGCCATGGACTCCAGCTCTGCTAACTGTTGGTTCACAACAAAAAGCACATCATATGTGGAAAAAAACCTACTCTCATGCAGTGCCYGGGACTGCTGTGCCACAGTCTCACAGGGGGTGTGGAGGCACCCTGCAGACACTGCCTGCTTCATGTGCAGGGTAGTGCTGGGAAAAACATCAGAGGCAATTCCTATTTCTTGGGCACGTGCTTTTACTCCTATGCCCATATGCAGAGGTTTGGCAACACAGTGGCCTTTGGTTCCCCAAATGACAGCTTCAAAATTATAATTTATCAATATTTTACCATTGCATATGTGTTATGTGTGCTCTGGGCATGTYTGGTAGAGAAAGGCTCTTGGAAACAAATCTATCCCTTAGTGTATGGTTTCCTGAATCCAAATACATTTACTCTTAGGCTGCTCATCTGCTCAAACAATGACAATTCCATATAAAGAATTAAAGCAGCAGATATGTAGGAACRCATAAACAGGACAAATCACRCATACCCTTAGTCATGGAAGCTAGYCTGACTCTGGTGAGACAAATGACCTTCAGGAGATGCCTTCTGTCCTTCAGCTTCAGGGGAAGTTTGAGTTATTAACTTAGCCAAGATGCTTACCTTTTTGACACATGAAGACAGGTGGACTGAATTTTACTCTCCCAGCCTTCAGTCAACCATACATTTTAAATATTTTATTGCAATATACAACAACAATGGCCCTAAAAGCCATAGGGTAAGAACTTCAGCGGGTAGTTACACAGAACTCTATTTTTAACAGGCACATTTTTGAGGAACTCAGCAAAGCACTCAAGGATGTGTCTAAATACTTTGAAATTACATTATGTGTTCTCTGCTAGGTCACCGCTACAGTGGTGCAGATATATTGTATATTCTTGTCTGAAGATGTGGGGATTTACAGAAAGTAACACAGCTGAAATTCTCCTGAATTTGCTTCACAAAACCAAACAGAACCTGACAAGAAGCAGTGTAGAGATCAAGCTCCTGCTTAAAATAGCATCCAAACAACATCCTCCATCTCCCAAGTTTTCCACTGTTAACACACATAAACACTGTCAAAAAAAAGAAGTTGATCATATCTACATTATGCTTTTAGAACTTGAAATCCTTTTGCTATGCCATTAGTCAGTCTTAATGTATAACTTTTCTTAYATTTTTAAATGTCTTGAAAACTTACCCATATAGGGTTTTGTGCCAGCCATGGAAGAAGCTTTTTCTGAGCCTTTCACTATGGTKGCTATGTTAAAGTCAGTGATGTGAACATGTCCTGCAATTACACAAAGTAAAACCAGGAGTTAAAATAGCACATCATAAAAATACTCTCATCTTTATCTAAGATTTATATGATAATGGAAAGAAACACAGTTGGAAAAACCTGTAGCATTAATGGACRCTTAATATTAAATGTTGCTCTTAAGCAGAAAAATCAAATTGTCACAAATTGATGGAATACTACTCTTGTGTGGTTGCACCCACTACATGTTTGCAGTGCTGAACTGTTTTTGCTGATCACCCCTGAATCTTCTCCTGCCATGAGCAAAGTGAGAAGTGGGCCCTTGAGAACTGGATAAAACTCAGCAAGTCCAAGTGTAAGGTACTACTGGGGGCAGTCCCAGACATGAGCACAGACTGGGAGATAACTCACTGAGAGCAGCCCTGCAGAGAAGGAATTGGGGSTTCTTRTGGATGAAAAGCTGCCCCTGCCACAGCAGTGAGGACTTGCAGCCCAGAAGAGACTGGCCTGGGCTGCACCAAAAGAGGCACAGCCTGCAGGATGAGGGAGGTGATTCTCCCCTCCTCCTCTATACCCTCCAGAGACTCCACCTGGAGTGCTGTGTCCAGCTCTGGGGTCCTCAGAACAAGAAAGATGTGAACCTTCTGGAGGGGTCCAGAGGTGGTCATGAAGGTGCTCAGAGGGCTCGAGCACCTCTGCTGTGCAGACAGCCTCAGGGAAATGGAATTGCTCCTCCTGGAGAAGAGAAGGCTCCAGGGACACCTTAGAGCAGCCTTCCAGTATCTATAGGGTGTTTATAAAAAGGAGGGAGACAGACTATATTAATCAAAAATAGTGATAAGACCAGGGGCAGTGGTTTTATGCTGAAAGAGGCAGGTTTAGRTTAGGTATTAGGAAGAAATTCTTTACTCAGAGGGTGGTGAGAYACTGGAACAGGTTACCMAGGGAGGYTGTGGATGCCCCATCCMTGGCMGTGTTCAAGGCCAGGYTGGATGSTGTTCTGAGCAACTTGGCCTAATGGAAGGTGTCCCTGTCCACAGCAGGGAGGTTGGAATTAGATGATCACAGATGATCATGAAGGTCTCTTCCACCCTTAACCATTCTGTTATTCCGTGAATCTCTCTGCCTTCTCAGAACAGTAACAGAAGCAGAATGTGAAGCTGTGTGTGAAATTTGCCTCTCCTTGTCACCAGCTACAGCCACCCCTCACATCTCAGGTATTTATGAGTGTCTACAATTTCATCCATCGCAGGTTACCAGCAGCCTGACTTTTTCTGAGTCTTCTCAGAGCAAAGAGAGAAGTGAGAAGAAAAACGGTATTTTTATCATACAATAACAATGAAATTATATCCATGGTAGCAGAAGATGTGTGTATATAAYAGGAGCAGGTCCCAAATGATCACCCATTTGACAGTAAGATGAACAATAAGTGGCAGAAGGCAGCCTAAGGATGTGCTGCCTGATCAGCCAGACAGATGATTTAAATTGTTCTAATCAGGCTGAGTGGCCCAAACCTGCTATTACATTGTTCCTGGGATATTTTATKATAAGCATAGGTTCAATTGCTCCATCACATTAAAGTAACAGTTGTTAATCCTGCTTTGCCATAGGCTGGTAAACTGAATATTAATCCAGTTTGAAAATCTACAGAATTTTAATTTGACAAGTCTGTTAGGTTTTGTGTCTCAAGGGCTAGTGGTGTGGAGTGATGCAGATATTATCCTGTCTGTGATTACACAAAGCCATGGGGGACAGGGTGCAGGGGCACGTACTCCCTCCCCCAGTTTAGCTCTGCACTCAGATCAGGATTAATACCTCATGTGTTGAATGAGACTCCTGAGTGAAAAATTTGTGGGTTTTGTTTTGTTTTTTTTTTCTTATCAAGGTCTCAGTATCATTCAATCCACAGAATGGATCAGGATTTGGGCATGATGCAGTTGTTAAGTGACTGAGGTTGTTATCATGTTTGTTGCAAAAAATGTAAAGATTAACAAATGACTGATGGATGTTACCCTGGTGCCTGATGGAGGAAGAGCAGCCTCAACAAAATGTCATGCTGCTCCAACAATCCAACCTTGATCCTGCTCAGAGTCCACAGGAAATGTATCTGCCAACCTCTAACTGTGCAGCTGTGCATGTGGGGACTGAAATTCTCAGAGGACCCTGATTTGGCCAGATCTGAGCTGGTTGGTTTGGAAAAAGAAAAAGGCCCTTCCCACTGCTAAACCTAAAGCTTCTCCAAATGGGAGACACAGTAGAAGTTTACAATTAAAAGCTTTGCGTGCTTTTCTGCACTATTTTTGAAAAAACCTGTTTGCATTTTACTGACAATTTTTTCCTAAGATGCCCAGCCCAGGAAGCCCTCAACACACATCAGAGTAAAACTGTGAGCCAATGAAAGCCATGCTTTATTAGAGGTGGGAACTGTTAGGCTGCCATGACAAGAATTAGTGTTCACAGCCCAGCTTGACATGAAAATTGGAATGTGGTATTCCTGCTTCCTGWTGTTTGCAGTTTGTTTCTGCCATCATAAAACACTGTGGCAGAAGGCTTCTTGAAAATGAGAACCGAACAACATAAAGCCACCTCATGGCAGTAGTTTAAAGCAATTCTATGTACATGGTAGAATGAGATTCTGCAAAGATCTTGGTAGAATAATATTTCCTCCTTTTTTGGCAGATATAAATATAAATATAAATATAAATATAAATATAAATATAAATATAAATATAAATATAAATAATATGAATATTATATATATATATATATTTATATATATATATATATATATATATATATATATATATATATATATATATATATATATATAAAGTTCTGTCACTTAAATGACAGGACTGTAAGTGATGCTCCCTATTAGAGTGCCAGCATGATTGCCCATTGCAAAACATCTATTACATCATATCTATTCAGACTGATCCAAATAGGTGATTTGCAATGAAAATTGCCTCTCCTGCAATGCATTGTTTTGTCTTTCTTTTATTAAATTTCATTTAACAAAACCAAAATTGCATTTTTTTTTTTTTGTTAGAAATGTCTATCTGGAAGGTAAGAGATGGACTGGAAAGGTAGGTTGTACATAGCCCCTCTGCATCGAGCTGCCCATGCAGCAAAAGGGAGCTCCTGCAGATGAGGTAGGGCACAGTTTACTGCTGGAAAAGCTGCCTGTTTGCTTTTGCCCATCACAGGGCAACTCCACAGCCCTCAGGGTGTCTGCAGACTGGCTCTGCCTGGTGCTTGAAGGGCTGCTGGTTGGTGCTGCAGGGAAAGGAAGGTGTTCTGCAGGCAGGGGAGGTGCCTGGTGGGAGCWGGGGGCATGGAGAGGGGCTGGGTGTGGGACAAGGACAGAACAGGGAGCTCTACAGTGAGCAGTAGAGCAGGGCTGGAGGGGTGTCGAGGTGGAGCTCTGCCTGCCTGCACCCACTGAATGATTTCAACTCTTRCAAACCTAAGGACTTGGGRGTTTGGGGGTTTGGGWTTTTCTRTTTGGTTTGGTTTTGCTTTRTTTGGTTTGGTTTYTTTAAGTTTTTMMCCCCTGGTGTGAATACTTCAAGAGACAATTAGACCCCAATTCTCTATAGAAGTCTTTCTAATCAACCTCTAAGACATGTTTTTACTGCAACTGCTGCACATGGGAAAAGGGAAGGTTGCTCTTAATGCAGTGAATATGTTGGGATACCACCTACTTCATACTGTTTGCAAAATTTCTGCTCATGGGGACATTTTCCCCATCTGAGCTTCACACCTTGTACTTGATCTCCATTTCTGGATATGATTGTGAACAGCTAAATGTCAAAACAAAGTCTGTACCCTGACATAATATTAAACTAAGCAGAATGTCAGTGTCACTTGAGTTTAGCTCTTAGGCAGAGCAGTGCACAACAGATTCAGCAGACCTAACTAAATCCAAGTATTCCAGGGAAAGAGCTCATTGCTCAATCCCTGGAGCTGCATGACCCCATACATAATAAAAGGTGGCAGAGAGAAGGGAAGAAAAAAGCAAATGACCACAGTYCTTTGACTCTCTGCAGAATGGATTTTTCAAATTATCTCAGACTGCAGATTTCACATACACCAACACATGCACTGGAAATGGAAAGTATCTCAGTGGAAATTGTCTCAAAAATTGCATTCCTTCAGTCAGCTTCCAGTAAAGGCTTTAACTACCCACAGTGCRGTGTATGACTTTGGAAAGCTTTATGTGATGTGACTTTTGTGTCTCACTTTTCAACATAGCCTGAAATTACAGTATCTGTGGTAAASAGCAAATGATCTGTGTTTGGATTCAATTTTTGAGCAAATCATAATGACAATCAGAACAAGTCCTGAAAGTTGGCTGGGGCTGRCTGACTAACGTTCAGCAGAGGAAAATGTACATGATTTCAAACCTCATTGAATTTCTCAGAGTCTGAAACCAAAGGGGTGAATGTGACAGCAGAGAGAAGAAATACACTGGAGTTAATGCCATCAAACTCAGCATGAACCAGAGCTGATTGTAAATCTCAGAACAGCAACATTTTGAMGTACATTCAAACCTGATTTGCTCTCAGAAAGTCAAACTTATGAAGAATTTTAAAAGCCTCTCTGGGTTCATCTGTGCTGTGTACGAGAGCCTGAGCTCATTGCACCTGAACTCGGTGTGACTTGGCAGTCAACACTTCTCATTAGGGAGATTGGTAGGAATTGCACGGCTGTAGTGGGCTCAGCAAAGCTGTGCATTTCAGAAAGTTACTTTGTTGAATAGCCATGATGGCACATTAAAATTTCAGATACACTTTCAGACTCTGGACAGCTTCAGGTGGATGAATTATGCTGGAAACCTTTGTCTTAATAATCAGCTTTGGAGGGTTAGACAAGATACAGTCCCTGCAAATTGTCTGTGGGTATAACAAGGTGCACACACACCAGGTGCACCTTTAGTGGAGATGTCTCACAAACATCAGTAGACAGCAATAATATTGCCAGTTCTGGTATTCAGAAGTTAATACTGAGATTCCAATTATTTATTTCATCCCATCTTTGGTTTTAATGCAAACATTGCTCATTGGCTACATCTTTCAATTTTGCTGACAGTTTTAAAATGAGAGCTGAGTTGTGTTCAAGGAAATAGTGTTTTAAGGTGAACTTTGATGGTCATAAACTAATATAATAATATATACTAAGACACATGTGAATATCAGCTTCAATTGGCTTTGCTCACTCATTGGTGATATGRTTTTACTGAGTAAAATTAACACAATCAGATACCAAACTCAATCTAAGAAACCCCCAAAACCCAATAACATGTAAATAGCCCTGCTAAGTCTAAGAGTGGGATATTAGATCTGCAGTTTCAGTATGGAGAGACATCAGGAGAGAGTGTCAAGACTAGTAATAGTAATTATTTGGTGCAATTAACAGGTAGCACCTTCAAAATCAACAACTAAGTAGTGAGTCCTCACGTGATCTGTATTTAAACTAAGGACCCTAACACAAGATATTAAGGATGCAAAAAGTTCTCTTCACGCAAGGAAGCACCAGAAATTATCTTGGAAAAGGTCACTGRAAACTGTTAAATGTGTGGAAACCATGAGCCCGGAAATGTCTGAGTCACAAAAAGCTGGAGGTTGRGTGAGTACATGGGGAAAATGCCACAAAAACTACTCTCTTTTTATATCCTTTCTGTCATTTGCATTTTGGAGACACTGGAGATAAGAAACTCARTTAGATGGGTCTTTGATCCACTGTGGTTGCTCTTCCACCCTGAAACTGAAAGCCTGCATATCTGTAATTTTATCTATGGCAAAAGAGAGAGGGGTAAAACATCTCCMTAATAGGGAGACATTAAAAAATGAGGGTGTTTTGCTGACTGAAGGRTGCTGAAAGAGTTTTTGAATATCTCGAATATTGTGATTGCAAGTTATTATTCATCAAATCCTGGAATTCTAGATGATTTTTTTTTAAAGAATACTGTTTTAAAACACATTAAACAAAACATTTTTCTTTCATGAAGGGTAGTGAATTTCTCCAATTTGTTACTCCGGGAGGTTATAGAGGCCAATATCAGCTGCAACTTCAAGAAAGCAGCAAAAAAACTTATGAACAAGAATTCCTTCACATTCTAAATGGAACATGCAAAGATGCTCTAATATCCTACCACAAAAAAATTGTGGGTGATAGGCAGCACTGAGGCATTTGATGGCCAAGTGGCAAAAGGCAYGTTCCACAAATAATGTTTCTTCTTGCCACCAGTTGCAACAAAATTCTGGCCAAGGTCTTGGATCTGACCTAGCAGGGAGTTCTTCCTCAATAAACCAAGCACGGATCATGGATCACACTGCATTTCATGAAATGATTTTGTGGAAAACTCACTTGAGAGGAATTCAAACTCTTGCAGGTGGTTTTTTTTTTTTTTTTTTGTAAATAGATTGTAATGATGGTGCGCTCACTTAGTACAAGGCTAAGCCTGGATGCAAAAGTAGAGCTTGTAATTTCTGCAGAACCACCAGAAATGCTAATTTCAATGGTGCTACCAAACAGCTGTAGAAATAATGTTATAACCTCTTTAAAAAGTCGGTTAACTAATCTGTTTGCCAGTGCTTGTTTTTCTGCCTGTAAGAAATTCTACATCTCCTCAGCCATCATTGTTAACAGATCATGCAAAATTTTAAAGACATCTTTAATTTCTTTGATATTTCAGAAAAAAATACAACATGGACAGACTTACCAGGTTCCAGATCTAAATGCTGTCACTTCAGTTWTATTGTTCTAAACCATTAAAATGAAAGGACCAGAAGAGGAAGCAGAATTCTGTCATTAAGAGAATTCTATAATGCTTTTCTCTGTACAATAGTAATAGCTCTCCTGAAACACTACATAGTGCCTTCAGCTGCAAATGGAATAATTCTGTATCAGATATATGTCAGCAGAACAGAACACTACTACTAAATTTAGAGATTAGTGCTGATCATAATAGAAAGAACTTTCTGGGAAAGCTGAGAAGGAAACATTTTTTAAAAAAACAGCTTTATTGATTGCATTGATTTTCTTAGAGGGGCTGGCTCTGGTTCATAGAATGAAGCCTGAAACAGTTCCTACTTCCTCTGCTCAGAGCTGGGATGTGGACTGTCTCCAGGAGACCATGCAATCATCCTCTGATTGGGGCTGAACACTATTTTTAGCRGCTGGTTATCCCATTCTCATGTACMTCTATGCTTTTCATGATCATCAAACATTTATTTCCACTGATGCATCAGAACCCGTGCTCAGCAGTCCTGAGACGTGGCTTTGATGAAAAACATATGGAAAAAATCAGTCTTTCTCTGCCAGAATGATTATGAATATGTTGTATATGTTTTTGTGTTGGGTTGTTTGTTTTTTTAAATTTGTAAATTAGATTGATCACTTTTAAAGAAAAATCTTCTGTTTTCACTACTTCTGTATTCCTGAGACATGTTCCCTAAGCTATACAGATAAATTATAGTGAAACTATTTTTAATGAGTGAAATAGCAATAATATATATTCTTGGTATAGGATGTGAAACTTGATTTAACTGCTTGAAGGTATAAGGGGATGTGAATGGCATAACACCAAATTTTGAGTTCAGCCAGAATAGGTTTCTTCAGGGAGGCCAAAGAAATCTAACTCACTGAGACAAAGTCTCAGTCAGAATTGTTGTGCATATCCAATTACATGATACTTTATGCAAGCATAATTTACTTAATGAACTGTAAGAAAGACCTAGGGGTAAAGTCAAGCATATAGAAAACTGCTGTACCATCTCAGTGGCCACAGGCTAAAATAAAGTTCCTTCCTGTGCACCTGGTTAGGCTCATATTAGGTGAATTTGTTATGCTTAYTCTGCAGCCAAACATATTCATGGTGCATATATTCAGCACATTTTTCCATTAAGCGAAATCTGATGATTTTGTTAAAATGATRTYACTACMCTGCRGATTAATCAGAGTTGGCAGGGACTTTGAGARTAGCTTTCTGCTTGCAAAAGAGCTGCACTTCTGTGAGGTAAACCTGAGGTAATTAGCACAGTACAGACACCTGTCCTATGGATATCACCTCATTTAGTGGGTTGAAGTGTGTARACCCTTTCCCAGGTTCAGGGAATTCCTTCTCCAAACCCCATGCAGGCCTTTGGAGCTGTTTGAACCCATGAATTGATTCGTTCTGCTGACCAAGGTCTGTGTTTGTGTCTGGAGCAGTCTCTTGTTTCACTGCTTGTCTGCAGGTGTGCTGTGAGGAAGCAATATTCTGCTGCTTTGCAGAAAGGAGGCAATCCATCCCAAAATTTCCCATCTGCCTACAGATAATTTTGTTGCTGAACAGTTTATAATCACAAAAAACCCCTTTATTTTGCATCACAGTGCTCACTCTGGTTCTGCTCTGTGGTGCTGCAGAGTCCATCAGAAAGCTCTCACAAGAGGCTGTTTTTGTGCCCTAATTGACCTCGATGAGGGGCAGGGAAAGATAAAGGTGCTGAGCTTCAAAGGCTGAAAATAGGAGATTTAACATACTCATACTCATTTTGTGTTACTGTTGACATCTATAATTCACCAGGATCTAAAGACAAGATATTTCTATTTCGTGCTTGTTTGCAGATACTGGAGTCTTGGGAGCATTCTCACTTATTGGTCTGAAACATTAAATTGCTGAAGTTCTTGATGGTTTTAAACCCCGATATTACTTAGCTTTATTGGCTTTCATGTTTCCAGGAAGAAACTTCAGCTATGTAGAATGTTACCTCTTTAATCAACCCAGCAGTTCTGCAATGGATTTTGACATAATGATATTGTTGGCATAATTTCAATATTATATTTTCTCAGAGATTATCTGCTTTTAATCAATTCCTGAAGTAAACAAAGCACAAGACTTTCCCACAGTAGCAAACACTCATCTTCTTTTTCCATTTAGTCTTTTTCTCATATGTACTTCTGTTTTAACTCATACGAGGTAAATGCCCCCTTTACCTGTATTTCTCATGTGGCAAGAGCATGTGTGAAGTTTTCTCTAAATACTTCTTAGAGACAGTATATATGTTAAAAATTTAAGTTTAAATTAAATTTAAATTTAACTGGGTTTTTTTTCCATACTGTGTCTTTTATCTTTGAGAAAATGGAATTGGTAGTAGAAGTTCAAAGCTGTCTATTGTTGTCTACTCTTTTTTGTGCTATTTAAGCCAGAACTACATAGAGGCACACCAATTTTGCAGTCAAATTTACAAAATTTCTATCTAGATTTAGGAAATTAATTTTAATATCTACATGAGAAATAATTTGTTATGTGAAATTTCTTAGCTCTTCAGACGTTCTAAAAGAGAAAATAAAGTGCTTGGTACTAGGCACCTAAAAAGGGTTTATGGTGATTCACAGAATCCTGTTAATAAAATAGTAAGTTCTTTTTATCTAGTGTCCCTGTTGATCTCAATTCATATTAAATTCCTTTGGTTTTGAACCTTGAAAATTTCTGATCCCCACATTTCTTTGGCAATAGGAGGGAAAAACCACAAAATCCACACAGTGTTCTGAGGGAGCTTTCTGAGAAAGTCCAGATTTAGGTAAGAATTCAGCATCTGAGGTTGATTTACAAAGCATGTCATGAGCCTGCCACTGAGATTTCAGGAATTAGATATTCTTACAGAAAGCAGTCAATACTCACTTACCATGTTCATCCAATAGTATGTTGTCAGGTTTGATGTCCCTGGAATACAAGGAAAGGAAAGCATTACATTCCATACCCAAAGGAARTCTGCAATTTTAAAGTTTTCCCCATTTGGGTATGAGAACTAAGTCACTTAAATCATTACAAAACCAATGAAAACCATATAGTACATAAAGGCAAATGATTTTTATYTACATCTTTTTGCTGCCCTGAGAAAACATGCATACTAAAGAGGCTGTCTGGATTGCCATTTATTGTGGTTTTGTTTTCATATGGTTAGCATTGACATGGTTTTCAAGATTATATCCTTTATTYTTCATAGCAGCAGTAAAAATGAGAMGAAAKATTTGCATCTAGAAGGTGCCTGATTGCTTCAGGGACTCCACATTTGACAGAAATAATTTAATTGGAAACATGGGTGGTTTTACCCTGCATGCCAGACCCCGCTATTTTGCCACGTTCACATGCAAGGTCAGTCACTCACACACCGCAGAGTCCCATGAGCTGTCTTGKGCTATTTGAGTATGTCCAGCAGCTCTGCTTTCACCCCCAAATCCCACTTGGCTGTCTGTAACCAAGTGTCATGCTGGGGACTGGAGCAGGGATAAGGGAAGATGTAGAATATGACAGGCTGAGGCATCAGCTCAACTCTGTCATCCTTGGCAAAGAGAACAATATTGCCCTAGAGAGCTGCACTTTCAGGATTATTTTTCATTGACCTAAATTCATGCTGCTGTGAGGAGGGATGGAAACAACTTTTCCCYATCACTGYCAGTCATTCCCACCCTCTTTCTTGATCCARCACTATTGCCATTGGTGTGAACCTGCTCAGGGAAAATTCATCTCTTGGCTTTGGCAGTTGTTTGGGTGCCTGGTTTGGCTCACCCTGCGGCTTGGTGTGATGTGGTGGTGTTGTGTGGCACTGCCTTGTCACTGCCAGTTTGAACTTCAGGAATTTGTGAAACTCTTCTTGGTGGGACACTGGCATAGTGGCAGAGCCAGCAGTGCACCTTGAGCAAAACCTTTGCCCCTTGGGCTGAATTTTCCCCTTGTCTTGAAAGACGAAGAACCATAAACTGGCAAAATTAACTGTTGACTAAGTCTGCAAATGAACACTTCCACCTAAAATCTCTTTTAGGTAAGGGATGACTTGATTGTTCCAGTTTAAACATTTCCTAGGAAAGTTTTTTCACAATGTGCCCACAAATGGAATAATAATTTAAAAAGTGAAATATTGCAAAAGGAAAATGTTACATCGGAATATTTTTTCTTTCCAAATTTAAAATACAGAACAACTTCTATTATAAAGGTTACACAGGAATTCGATAGCAATAGCAATTATAGTATGTACATTGCTTGCATGATATGATCTCAGTCATCATCTAAATTTCACATCATTATTGACAGAAGAAGGAAGCCAACACTTCCTTTAGCATTTTGGATTCCACTCTTTCTAGCCCTCACAGAGAATCATATGAAACTGTGAAATATTCTAAGATTATTTTTATAATTTGTGTAGTGGCAGCTGTGGAAACACAGGATAAATAAGAAATTACATTAAATAATTCTCTGTACATTTGGAAATAATGTAGAATGCATATATATATGTCTGTATGGAGAAAGGTTCTTATTATAAATTAYCATCTGGAATGGAAATTTAAAATTATACCAATATTTCAGTGTGAAATATGAACTTTTTTCTGCACAGGGTACCTGTGGCTGCCTAACTTACAGACTACCTATAACTGTCTGATTCAGCAGCAGCTGTAGTTACATGTGCAATATAAGGAAACATCTGTCCCAGAGCCTATTTCATCCAAAATCTTCCAGACTCTGAGTTGTCTCTTTCTTGTCCCCTGTAATCACTTGGTATGTAATTTATTATATAATCTTTCCATCCCTGATTTCTTAGGGATGAAGTTGTGAGACAAACTGCAGGAATAAATATCTTTGTTTACATTGTAAAACATGGTTGTGTTTTGTTGGAATTTGGAATTTGGAATTTGATGTTTTGTTGAATTTGATTGAATTATCATAGGAAATTCTATGCAATTCTATATTCAATGTTATATCTAATCTTTCAATTGATGAGATGGTTTTTGAAAGAGCTACTGTTCAGATGGTACTCATACTTGCTCRTGACAAAATGATCTTTGGTTTTTGATATCTGTTTTGTGATATGAGTTGGATTTAGATTTCCTGTTGAATAGTCTTTGTGGTTGATGCATGATTGAAAATACAGCAATAACTTTCCATGGAAGTAAGTCACAGTTTTGACAGCTGAATTAAATATTTTATTCTATTTAAATATTAAATATTAAATATTAAATATTTTGTCTTTGCGAATTTTAGCAAGCACAAAGTGACTCCAGACTTCCCATGTGAGGTCATACACAAGTACATTTGGGTCTCTTTGTGACTTCCTAAAATTAGTGATACATTCAACATCATTTCAAACTCTTAACTCCAGTTTAAGAAAATTTGAAATAAGAATTATAGTCATTAGTACTTCACCAAGAATAAAACTGATCTAAGGGAGAAATTCATCTTGGTGAGCTACTGCCATGTGTATAACAATACAGCACCCAGGGATTGCTCATTATAAAAAGGTGCCTTTTCTATATATTTTTTTAACATCAATTCAAACAATTTGAATGTCTGCTGTGGTATTGTACCGTTAAATAGACTGTACATTTTTATAGCCACCAGAAAAGACATTGACAAATCCACTTGACAATGCTATGTATGATCAAATATTATTATTCTCACGCAGTTTGCATCTGTAGTGTTCAGAAAGTTGAGTGGTAAAATTAGATCAGCGCTTATCTTTCCATGACTAATTCAGGCAGCGGCTGATCCTTGATATCGATGTGCACAAACCATAAAACCTTTCCTACCTGAGGGATGTTCCCCACTGTCAGCTTTGCTCTTTTTGCTCAAGGCAGGATSTAGCTGGGGGCAGGCACCACAGGGTGTATCACCTTGCACATGGCAACACAACCCCCTGAGAKACTMACAGCCCTYCTCAGACCTCAAACAGGCTGYTCTAAACTGCTYCTRCAGMGAGTCAAAGTCATRGGATAACTTCAGCCAGAGGGAAAAYACGTTTSTTAGGTMAGACARTGCTGTTTTGGGATCACATGCCCMRAGATATGTGAGATGCTTGGATTCACACGCAGATGAGAAAAGCGAGCACAGGGTCACCGTGCTGTCCCCAGCTTTACCAGGCACTGAAAGCTCCTCACTCCCCAGGCAGCTTGGTGAAAGCTCCAAGAGCTGCAGAGGAGCCAGGGCACTGCCCTGCCCTTGCACTGAGCGCTGCCAGCCGGGCACAGRGCACGGAGAGTTCAGCAGATTCCAGGGGAAGGCTTGGCAGCTCCAGGTGCATTGCAAGTTACTGCATTTATTCAGAACAGAGGGCTCCTGGGATCTGTTATATTTAGTTCTTCCAAACAAATACTTCAATAAATTCAATAAAACACTGTTTTGATGAATTTAAAAGATAAAGCCTCTTTAGCTAAGCAGTTTAAAATCAAACGTATTATCAAAGTGAAATTTTGTTTTGATTACACATCAATTTTTCAGAAAAAAATTTCCCTTTAGMAAGCATGTTCAAACAGCAGGGTGTGAAATTCACCTGTTATACAAATCTCTGGCTAAGAGAATTAATTGAAACACTCATTTCATAATCGAAGTACTTTGAACCAGCTCATAAGACAAATTGAAGGACTTTTGCAAGGAGCACACTCATCACGTTTTGGATACAGGAGTGCCCTGGGCTTCTCTCTGACTATTCATCAGGCAATGATCAGCAGAGCTATGGTAGCCCCCTTGACAGATTCCCATAAATACAACTTTCTCAGTCTGTATCAGTGGTTCTCCAATTGTTTTTATATGCAGAAAAGTCAGAGCAACATAGAAGCAAAAGTAGCGAAACTTTCAAAGTCTTTGCTCAGTGACAGGACCCAGAACAAGTAATATAATAACTGGCTCAAGAAACTCAAAAGTGTGGACAATTGAGAAAAAAAAWKGRAAAAAMMCACAATTTAATTGCTACTTGGTGATACTGCCTGTGAAACCATTTCTAGCTTTCTTCAATTGCCTTCACTAYAAATGTTAAAATAAAGCTGCCTGAAGGATGGAAGTTGAGTAAGAAGCTGCTGCATAAAATTTCCAAGTAGGAAAGAATGATTAATAATCTGCTTGTATCTTCTATACTATCTAGGCTGARTGTGCATCCCTGCTTGAAGATAATCTCTCTGCATGGAGTGAAACCATGCGTGTGGCTCAGCTCAGGGTCACTGCACTGCCAGTTACAGTGTCCTGCCTGGAAAGGCTCACAATGGTTAGAAAGGACTCAGGTTCAAGAATCTGCAGCTTTAATTGYCTCTCCTTGAACCTATCAGTCTCTTTCTGATGTTACTAAGTGAARCAGAAGTGGGTTTCTAAATCAAGAGGTGGAGAAGTCATGCAGTCTCCATCCGTTGGTTTGCAAGACCTGACTGGATAAATCCCAAATAACCTGATCTGTTTTGAAGGCTGACCCTGCCTTTGGGAAGATCATTAGACTGGAGGCCTCTAGAGGTCTCTTCCACCCCAAATTAGTCTGAGTCTATGAAAAATAATGTATCCAAGTTCAAAGACTGTCATACTTACTCCCCCTCCTTTTGACTGCAAGTAAGTTCATGAAAGATTGAAGAAACCTGTGAGAGAACTGTATATGTGGAATTTAGTGAGTCTTTGATATAGTCCATAGCAGTTGGCAGCTAGTGAGAGCTTTCACCTCCTAAATTCTATCATGGGGCTTGAAAGCTCATGAGGAAAACAGTAGGAATAAAAAGCCTATCTTTACCTCTTGAAATGAAGTTAAAATTGAAATGCCCCGCAGTTCAACACTGGAAAAGTGCAACAATATTTTATTAGCTATGTAAATGGTAAAGAATGAGGATTRTATCACTTGAAGAGGACTCAGAAATCGCAGTAGGAATGACCAAATCTAGATGGCTGTATTGCCACTGTCAGATAAAATGACAGGAATCATATATGTGTACATCAAAAGGGGAGAATCTGAATTGCTCACATGGGTTAATGACCATAAAGAACCCCCCAGAGGTCACACTTTTGTGTCCCTTATATAGATTAAATATTCACAGAAGACTGAAAAATATATAATGATGCCATTGGCTCTAAAGTTTGAAATTCAGTACAATCTTAAAAAAAGTTTCATGTGATATGATCAATCAGGATTTCATAACTTTTTGTCTCTGTTTATATTGATTGGAMTTGAAACATCCATCTACAAAAGAARGGAGTATCTCTGGTGARTTCAACCATGAATTGCTCAGTTTTCTCAGTAAAAAGTTGATGGCTGGTTCATTGGCTACCACTTTACACTGTAACAATTAACTCTAAGTAAGTTACAGAAAATTATTGAAAAAAGATGTTATGCTACAATTTAAAACAAAGTAGGTCGGACAGGTTGCATAATTTCTTAGGATCTGTAAGAAAATAGTCAAAAAAGAAAAGGTCTGAGRAAGGCTAGACAAAATAATTCCTTGTGGGTAAAGAGCAAACAGATTAGATTGCTCAGTTAACAGCAGAGACTTGTAAGATGTGATGTGACAAATAACAGTGTTACATGGTCACCAAAACTTTTCTCTTCTTTTGGAACATGAATGTGGATTCATATTCCATAAAACCAAAGTGAGTTAAACAAGCAGGGTTAAGTCATACAACAGAGAATTAAACTCAAGTTGTTTACTATAGGACATTATTTTCTWAAAGTGCTTCAGAGATTTAATCAAAGATTTAGCCATTGATGTGAACAACAGAACTACCAGCTAGAGTTCCTACAGCTAAGATTAATCTAATTGATTTAGGAAAGAACTTCTACAGCAAATACAGCAACTGATGACCCTTCACCTTTCTGAAACACATCCATAATAACACCAAACACAAGATCTATGCTTTTTCTAAAACCTGTGAGAACTGAAAAACTGTCACTGTTCATCAGTTTTATTCTCCTTTCAAATTTTGCAGCAAACTTATRCACACCATAGGGGTGTGTGGGTTCTGCCATGTTTAATTTTGTGATTTTTTGCTTTTCCCTACATTTTCTCATTTTATCAAAAGATTTCAAGAGTTTCTAACACAGGGACAKCTGTCCTTTGCCAGTCCAAACAGCTTTTTAATATCTCTAGATTAAATATTTCCACTTATAATAGCTCTGCATAAGTCTGAATTCACAAGTGTAATAACCACTAACCCTTTACCTGGTATCAGCAAAAACTCAAAGTACATTATTTGAAATTTATATCTGATATATTTCACTCTTTGCCTTGCTAGGTCAGACCAGGATCTAATATATTATCACATTTCCATTCTCTTGAGCATCTAAACTCCCACAGTACTATATATGAGCATTCAATTTGATGGCAGTTTTGACAGAATAGCTTATAATACAGTATTTCCACTTTTTAATGATGATTGATTTCCTCAAAATGAGGGCYACTGAGACTTCAACTGTTCATTAACCAAAAGCAAGTTAAAGTGAAAACTCAGCTCTGTACAAACTGGTGAAATGAAGGGCCTTAGATTTTTAAAAGTAGCTCCTGCCTGCTTTTATTTGACAATCCAACTGTTGTTTAGAATAAACCTTGAAATATCGAGTTTGAAGGTTTTTCTTAATTATGCAGTTAATATATAATTAGTTGTTATCCAACGATAACATTTTTTTTCCTTATGTAGAAAAAGGCATTAAGATTAATTGWAGGTGCCTAGCAGTTCTTAAAAGCCATTCATAAAGAGTTGGGAAATATAAGTTTCAGCTAAGCATTATTCAAGTTCACATGAGACATCACTGTATCAGAGCACTGAAGTGAATCATACGATATACTGTAAAGGGTTTTCTCCTGGTTATGGAAAGAAATGTGAACAAATTCTGATTTTCACAGAGGGATCYTATTTCCTTCTTATTTGTTATTGGACTCACAAACAATACAAATATCCAAGGTGTGCAGTTCATAAATAAAGTGACTGCATACATAGTGAGGTTACTTTAGGTGAATTTATTGATACTTTATTGCAATTTTCCTTTTTGCATAAAGGAAAAGTCAACAGCCAAGAGATAAATTTTGTCAAAGTTGTTTTGCTTCTGTGAGGGTGGCACAGCAATGAGGTATTTTCCAGAGTTGAACTGTGCAGGGCAYCTGCCAGGAGGACTTGCTCAAGAAACAGATTTAATGAAGGGTGAAAGGGTGATGCACCTTTTCCTCTTTTTGTGATACACCTTATAACTCATTTCTCTTTTTATTTTTTTTTTTTTACTCCTGACCAACATCCTTCCTAGTATCCAGAAGAGTTCAATGGTATTAAAAAAAGATCATAGTAAGAATCTCAGAGTTCTTTACTGTTATTTAGTGTTAGATGAATGGGAATGAAAGACTTTGACAGCTGCAGACTTCTGATTGCCTGTTCCAACAGCACTTAGATCTCAGCAGTAATTGCTGCCACTTACTGTCCTTTCATAAAAAGATCTTCAGAGCCTYCTGTTCCTGCTCTAATGAGTGTTGTGACATGACATGACCCTCTGCATCACTGTAATTTTGAAATGTAAACAATTCAGTAAAACTGAAAATAAGCTGAGAAGATGAGATATTAGATTATGTTTTTCTCTGAAATTCCTGCTCCTGGGGCTTTAATGCAGAAGCAAAAATTTCATAACTACTTCCAAGTATTTCTCTGGTAACAAGCATTTATATGATCCTAATCAGACTCCCRCCTTCCAGTGCATTATCACATTTTGGAGCCTTTTTTTCTGTGTGGCAACAAGACCATTTTCTAGTTTGTATGGAAGATATGACTGCTGTAATAATTTTGTCAAGTGAAAAAGCTCTCACCCATGAAGGCCTCCAARGGCCCCACTCTCCCTAAGTACCTTTAAAGAGTGTCTGACACTCCTGGCTCAAGGCTGGGACTGCAGTGCCTAGCTATAAACGAGCAAGTTACTGTGATGCTGAGTAATGTGGTGCCTGGAGTTCCCTTCCAGTTTAATATTGTTTTTTTACCAGGTGTCCATGGCAATGTTGGATTTTCTTAGCACTCGTACCAGCTGATTTTATATAGCTCTGAAAATAAAGCTGTGAAAGAAGACACCAAAACATGTTTATTTACAAATGCCTTAACTGGAACAAGCTTGTTATTTTCCAATTTTATCCCCATGTGGAAACACACAAATATGAAAATATCTTCAATTCTTTTCTTGTAGCAATAGGTGGCAGTAATGATATCTGCATTTGTCTGRATGGCCAGTGGGCTTTGGAAACATTGCATTTGTTGGATAAATAGTTGTAGATATTGTTATCCCAKGTTGAAGAAAATTACCTTTTTAAAATGAAGGAAACCTTTCACATTTTTGGGTATGTATAGCCAGATAATAKCTTTCTTTGGCTAGGTTCAATTTCTGAATTTGCAGAGATGCCAAATTAAAATAAAAATATTAAACACAGAATATTTCATTATATTGTTCTTATTGAACATCCAAAATTACTTTACCACAGAGGTAATTATATGCTGCAATAACAAGAAAAATAGGCAAAGATTCTTAAACATTATAAAAGCTAGAAAGATTTGTCCAAAGGAGACTGTGAATCTGTACTTTGTTTCCTCTGTGCTRCATTGTGTGATGTCTCAGAGGATGGGACTGGAAAGTACCACTGCAGCTTTATAAACGGAGCTTTTACATAACAAAGGCCAGGCTTTATCCAGGATTCGTCTTCCAGACACAATGGTTCTTTTTCAACTAAGCATTTACAAGCAMAAGCAACTTCCAGGCAATCCAATGGTTAGTTTTCATTTTGCTGAAGGACTTAATTTGAATAATTTGTTTTCTGGAGTTGACATTGCATGGGTACAGGCCTCAGACTTCCATACAGATCTAAAGGGAGCCTGGAACAAATGTCAACACTAATGATGCCAGAATTCATCACATTTCAAATAAAAAGCTTCTTCAGGCAAATGCTTCTTCAGATCACATGGTGGAGTCATGCAAAATCATCACAGAGCAGTAATTTCTGATGTTCTTAAGGCTGAGATTAGATTACTCCAATATTTCCTGTGTTATAGAGCCAAGTATTACTGAGACCCTCTGTGTGTACGAGGGTCAAATCCCTGCGCATGAATCAGCTTTCAAGAACAAGGTGACACCTCTGACAACCACGGGAATATCAGGACTCATTAGGCTTTAACTGGAGTGTGGCATTTGGAAAGAATTATCTGGTGCAGCAGGGATGTGTATGCATTGCTGTGGTGTTGCTTCCTTGTATGACCTGTGTAGGGAGATTTTGACAAGGAATGAGGGAGAATGTGCTCAGAGTGTGCTCTGCCAGCAATTGCAAGACTATCTGCCTCCTTCCAGTAGAAGGCATAGGCCCTCTTCCAGTTTTCACAGGCAGGAATACATGTGTGAAACTAAATGAGAGAAGAAATTGATGACATTTGCCCTCTGCCTAAAGACAAATCAGGAAAGCATTGTTACTGATAAGCACATTTTTCTTTATCTGTTGTAAAAAGCTAGCATCATTAGTGTGGTSTTTTGTAATGTCTGAAATTCACAGAGCTGCTCCTTTGTTTTTCTCTGCATGAAATATGGAATAGACCCGTGCAGATGTATCACATTCCCAAGAGTTTGCTCAGCCAAATTCAAAAAGAAAATATGTAGAATTCCAAGAATACAGGTGTGCTTGTCAGCCACTGTTCATGGTGTGTAATTACTGTATAATATCCCCAATATTTACCTTAAACCTTTTATCAGCTTCTGTATCTAAAAGTCCATGTGCCACATGCTAGAACAGTATCCACAATAATATTATCAATATTATCCACAATAATATTAATAAATAACATTATTTAACAGCTGCTTCCTTCACCCATGCCACAGTGCAACCAAACACAGTCACCATGGTTGGCAGCTAAAGTGTGGTTCAGCACAGTGCCCTTCACCTGCAGGCCAAGGAAAGAGAGAGCAACCTCTGAAGGTTTCAGGTTTTCAGCAAGTGCTGAAAGTGCCTCTGAAGGTTTCAGGTTTTCAGCAAGTGCTGAAAGTGCCTCTGAAGGTTTCAGGTTTTCAGCAAGTGTCCAGGCACAGTGCACTCAGCAAGGAGAAGGGCTGCAGACCAGCAACCAGGAAACAACCACGTCAGGTTGTGCTGTTCAGTCGGATTTGAAGTCCCAAATCACCCTCACCACTGCCAGCACCTCCTGTGCCTGTGACATGGGAGCGAGTGCTTGGACCTCTATTTCTCAAACTGACCACCTCACATCCCATAATAAACACAGGACACATCACCAAGATGATGACGAATATGTTCCACAGCCAAGTGCATTYTGATGTCCTGCATATACTTTTCCTTCTGGTTTGTTTTATAGATTTCATGTATTAAAAAGTTGTCTGTGGTAGATCAGGATGGGACGTGCCATGTCAGCGCTTGAAAAGAAAATTATATTTCATAAATGATTAAAAAACTGACCTGAAATGTCAGTAGCATATCCCACGACACTTTCCTGTGTTTCTTCACAAATCTTGGGAAGCACTATAACAAGTTTGTATGCTTTTTAGAAGGAACACTTGCAAACAAACTCACAGAGCAATAAATATGTGCATTTCTGCATATTTCTGTTTAGGATATATGAGGCATGACAGGGAACATTTGATCCAAACCCAAATCCTATTTCAGTACTCYACCCTAAGAAGTTTCCCTGTTCTAWGAGATATCAACAACATATTGCTTGTTGCTTGAAATCGAACAGCCTGGTATTCCAACTCCTCTTGAGGAATCTGGATAAGGAATGATATMTTGRCAATATTGTTTGAGCCCACAGACTGTAGTGCCAACATCCTGGTTTACTGCATTACCAGGCGAGAATACAGCAGGGGTGAAGGAGAGTTTGGACAAGACTGTGCAGAGAAACTGCTGTTACAGTAATTACTTGCACTGAAATTATTACAAGGATTATTCTTGTTGTTTATTCAAGTGAAAATAGATTTGAGATTCTGATCTCAAGTTAAAACATTTGGATTAGGTTCTATTGTGGATTAGGCATCTATGCACCCATTCATAGTCAATGAATGTACAAACAGCACAGTCACTAGAGTGCAGAAGCCATTCAAACAGCTGCCTATTTTCAGATGAACTGAAAGCTTTATAGATTCTGTTAGCTGTGTTGGCTAAATTGCTTTGTTTAGACAGACAACTAAAAAAGTAGAGACTTTCTCATTTAGATTTTGGWGAACAGTGGGTAAATTTTCAAAAACATAAGAAAAATCTTGCATGCTGTGTGGAATTATGAAAACAACTGGGGTTGTTCTCCAGTCAAATTATTGYGAGGTGTTATCACAGGAGTGCAGGCAGGTGTTTAAGCCTCTTGCAGGAGTCACGCTTCGGGTGCTCATTGTCTTGTTTGACGTCATTTCACACCATGAACAACGCGATCCTTCATACATGATTAATTGTGCTGTATTTAAAACACCTTGCACACTTAAGAATTTTTTTTTTTTAGATGCTTCCATCGAAAACATCCTCCTCATTTGCAGCATGAACCCTCTGAGGCTCTGTATTGTCTTCTGTCTGTGTGAGGCTTGGAGGGAGATGTCTGTGGAAGGCGACCGGCGGTTCCTTGCTTCCCTCCAGGCAGGCGGACATCACAAACTCATCTGTGACATGCAGAGAACCTGGCACTGCCACACAGAGGAGCTTTTGTACAACTGGAGTCACATGTCAGCTTAGGGAACCAACATCTTGTCTGATCTGAGGAAACTGTGACCAAGTGTTTCATAGGAGGGAGCAACAGGCAATGACTAAGCCCATTAACAGAGTGATCTGATGAATAGGTTCAAAAATCTAGACAACTAAGGCTTGATAATTCCATTTCTCATGCTAGATCTCATAYGCTATTCCTTTTTGACACTGTCTCTTGCAAAAGCAAATATTAAACAATAATGACAGGATAAAAGACTGTTAACAGGAAATGTACTTCCTTAAGTATATGCTCATATTTCTTTGTTTCAGCAGTAGAGGTACTCCGGGAGTCAGGGAAATAAACTGGTACTTTAATTAGTGTTAACCCTCTTTACATATGTAAATGCATGTGTTTACATTGGGGCACATCTGTAAAGTGTTTCTGGGGCTGAGGAGATTTTCTGCAGAGAGTTGAAGGAGCACCACCAGGGAAAAATTCTGCAGCATCTCAAATTAAGAATCAAGCTCTGACTCTCTGTCAGTTTTAAAGGAAGACAATTCTACATCACTAATATATTTAATTGCCAAAAACGCTGAGAAATGCAGCATCCTGGCAATAGGTTTTCCACTCAGCAAGTCTTGTTAAGTGACTATATTAGTAATTGTTACTGATTATTGACCATACAATTATTTTTTATTGGATTGCATTCAAAATAGACCTCTGACACTCATTGAGTTGTTGATCTGATCTTTTTAATGAAGACAATATCTTAATTATTGTAGCAACTGAGAGAAAAACATAGGAAATATAAAACTTGATTTCCCCACATCATCACCTTTTCTAGAAATAGACAGAGCATTAATTTTTAAACAGACAGCATTAATTTTTACCTGCAGAGCTCTGAGCAGAGTTTTTCACAGCTGGCAAGTAGAGCTGTTTGACCCTACAAAGAAAGACAAACTCAAAAGCACTCAGCCTTCAGTAAATCTTACCCCTCTGAGCTGGAATTCCCATACTGCCCCCAAGACCCTATTTCCTCTCTTACTGCACCCCCACGTTCATTCTCTCTGGCCACTCCCAGCTTTGGCTTTTAGGATCTGACTCTTTCCATAGCAGTTTTCTCTTGCCACATTCTGCACTCCCTGGTCTTTTCCTCAGCTCTCCAAGTCCCTCCCTGGGTACCTCTGCCCCTCTTGATGCAGGTAGAAGAATTTTTTTTTTTTTTTGTATCCTCAAATCTATCTATCTATCTTATCATCAAGTCCTTTTTTATTGCTACTGTCTCTCCAAAGAGTACCTGCCCAAAATATCTGCAATCTAAACTCAGCCTGATAGCAAAGTAAAAACAGTATCTGAGTATAGAAAAAGGTCCCACAGCTTTATCATAAACCCCTCAYATTTATATTCTAATGTATCCGTGTCTATAATTAAACCCCCAAACCTAAAAAAAAGTGACATGCACACTAAAAATACTGCCTAAATAAACCATAAGTAACATGATTAGATACAGAATAGTCATTTACTGTGAAATGCAAAAAAAAAAAAAAAAAAAAAAAAAAAAAAAAAAAAATTAAAAAAAAAAAAAAAAAAAAAAAAAAAAAAAAAGAAAAAAAAAACACACATAAAAAAGGACACTCCAGTTTTGTTTTCTTTCTTAGGCTAAAAAGGAACTCCTCTGTATTGAGAACACTACCAAAGTTTCATGTTTATAACAAGATGAAGAGATAAATGTCTGAATAAAAAACACATAAAATAACAAAAAAGGGTGGCAACTGGATAGAGGCCGTTTCTCATTCTTGTTAGTCAGACTGTAGAGATGATTTTGATTATCACTGTAAAGAATGACCCAATTCATCTGAACCCAGTTTAATAAATTTCAGTCTACTGAATGTGGACCCCCTACCAAGTGCTGTTCCCACCTTCATATTTGAAGGTCTTACCCTGCTGACAGCATTTCTGCATGTGCAAGAGCACCACCACTGCTGTATTGCAGCCTGCCTTGTCTCCTCAGCTGCAGGAAAGGAGGATTATCCACACTGCATTATCCCAGGAGATTCCCCTGGGAGAGCTGGAAGCTGTGGCTGCACATGCTGGGGGAAGCAGAGGCTCATCAGAAGCACTGTCTGTCATACAACATCAAAGCTTGGAGATGCTTTCCCCTCTCTAAAACCCGTCCAGGGGAGTTGGGACAGAATTTTACAGAGAATATATGAATGTTTGAAAATAACCTTGAGGGAGCGCCCCAAGGAATATCCAAGGAGGGGTATACAGAATAAATGCAAGAGAAAAAAATGGAAAAGACAACTTCAGTATAAAATATCTGATGGCAATTTGTATCTTAATTGCAGTCCCTGCCCACGAGATGATTTATTTTGAAAGAAGAAACTGTCAGATGATCACAATTACAACTCTCACTCTTTTTCATCTCTCAGTATATCTGCAAAGTTAAAAGTTGTACAAATGAGATCACATCTCACGTGAAATATTAAAGCTGTGCTGAAAGCTGCTGAATGCATTTCCAAGGCATGAACGAAGCTCAAATTGCAGTATCCACCAATGAAATGTCTTCTGACACACCATGAACAGTTCACTCAACTCCTGAGATACAGAAGACTACTGCAGGCATGAACAAATCAAGTAAATGTGTACTTTTTTCTTAAGTATTTTTTATTTTGCCATATATTTAAAAAACTTACATTGAAAGGAAATCTCCAAGAGAATGATAGAATACATTTTGCATGTGTTGCTCATCCAAGTTGAAAAAAATGTTGCCACCATTGAAGCAGAAATAGGAGAAAGAAACAATTGTCCATATGCTGCTCTTGGTTCATACTTTGCTCGGCATGAAATTTACAGTCCTTTTCCATATTCCCTTTCCTCATTTGCATACTTTAACAAAGATTTTAAATTTCTTTTGAAATTGACTACAAACAAAAAACCACTCGAGCACACTTGCATACAAATCTGCCATTTCAGTGGAGAGAATATGCCTTCTCAGAGTCACAGTGTTGTGAAATTTCCAAGATACAGAGATATCAGAATTCTTATTAACATTAAAGTTTGCGAAAGGGATTGATTCTGTATCACAGATGGTTAGCTCTTGTTCTCTCCTCTGTTAGGGCTTCACATCATTGCTCATTTGATCTCTCTGGATCAGCCTTTCCTCCACTTCCAGGTGCATGGAGGGGTTGGGGTAGGAGGTGGAAGGTCACAAAAGCAGGATAAGCCAGGCAGTGCCATAGGAGACAGTGGATACTGTTATGCATCTGTAGGAGTGCCTAATAATTGTAATTACTTAGTAAAAATTATTTGCATGTAGTTATTAATACTCTTGATTATATTATTATATTTAGCATAACAGTTTTAGCATGCTCTTAATACAGTGTTTTTTGCAGGCATAAAGCCATTGGGAGAAGACACCTGTTCTAAAATCACTTGAAGCTTTAAAGCAACACCAAGAAAATTTTAATAGATTTCTGTGAACAAAGATATCTCTGATACCAGGCCACAAAGAAATGAGCAATATGCTAAAGCAGAAAACTGGCATTAACTGGATCAGATTTGTGGATAGAGACTGAGATAATATTGAATATAAAGCTCTGCTTTAGCTCTTTCAGCATCTTTTGCTTCAGTGTCTGAATGTCTAAAAATGATTCATGATCAAAATTTTAATACTGAAGAGCGGGGGAAGGAAGGAGAGAAAGCATTTAATTTGATTATCCATCAATAGGATGCTAAATTGTGGAGATGTGGAATATGTAGCATTTTAATACCTATCATGTGCCCTAAAGTCTTCTTTTCCTAAAAGGGCAGGTTATTGTAAAAGGATTATTAAAGAAAATGAGGAAGGGAAAAACAGCAACACAGACAGGTGATGGCAGCTGATTTAAATAGGGGTGCAGCCAACGTGTGTGCTTGCGGTGTACACAGAAAAATAGTTGGTTTTCTTATTGATTGTGTCTCTGTTTAAAAACAGACATCCAGACAAGATAGATATGATCTAGACATAAAGGAGTGTATGACATGCATCTAGAAGAGRGAGTTACTAATTCTTCTAGGAAGAATTTTAAACAATTTTATCTAAATCACAATTTTTATAAACAGATTTAAAGCTCTTCCTGAGTCCTCCCACACTTCATTGTCATCAACCAACAAAATAAACACGAGAAATCTCTAAAATCACAATGCCATCACTAGGGCACTGTAGACTTACACATGTCAAGATCATATCTACGCTTGTCTGGATGTTGTATATAACACAAAGAGACGCTTAAGATGGCCTTGATTTAGGTCATATTTGGCCACCAGGTTTGTTACCTAATGCAAGATGATTGGCCAAGCTCAGTCCATAGATGAGATGTTCCATCTCCTACCATTGACCGCACATGCAAATTTTAAATGATCTAGGGCTTGTGAGATGAGCTTCCCTTGGCTAAACAAAATATTTCGTATAAGCATATTCCCACAATGTTACAATAATGAGAGAAGGAAGATGAAAAAAGGACCAAGAGGTGACTTCATCTACTCACTTGAAAACTGTAAGGAAACAATTGCCTGCTGGCTTCATTGAGGACCTTTGAGCCATGGGGTTTGAAGGAGTGAGGGTGTGATGGGCATCTTCTGGTATTTCAGCTCAGTGAGGAAGAGAGAGTGCATCAGGCCCACAATAAAAGATTTCATCTGTGCCAGTGGCAGGAACTGGAGCACCTGATGGAGCATCATGCACCCCAGCATGTTCTCTGTGTCTCTTTCCCAATGCAGCCTGTTTTATTTCATTAGTACTTTAGCCTTTGTATATGGAGATCTCAGTATATTTCCAAACCAGCTTCATTTATTAGCAGTGTCTCATCTGGTATATCAAATAACTTTCTATAGCTAAAACAAAGTAAAATTAATTTGTTCTTGTAGGGAGAGAACTCCATTCAGAARTTGAAAGGCTTGTTCTCTGTGTATTTGTATCTTGTGGTATCTAATTCTTTGTTAAGTGTATGACTGAAATGTAAATACCCTTTGTGCCTAGAATTTGTGAATCACTTTCTTTTYCCATCAGAGCTGGCTCATAAGCATTCAGTAGATTTTCAGGGCTTTATTATTTTCTTGGTGCTTCTTTTTTGACTAATTTTGATGTTTTTTCTGATTTAATTTTCTTACATAGATCATTGCTCAGTTCCTGCAATTTGCCCTTGGAATAATGTGGGCCAGCACTTATTTAAAGACCATAATACARTGCCATGGAAGAGAGATGGGAACATGAACTAAGAAAATTCAATGGGCAGGCCTCTTGACCTGCTATGATCTTTGGTACTTCTTATGATTAGCAGTCATGCTATGGTTATTTTTTCCATAGCTCATCTACTTCAGACCATATTATTTTTTCTTCATCTACACACACTTGTCAGAAAGTAAAAGACCATTAGTAGGAGCAGAAATCTGTAAGGAACTGTGTTTTATTTAGTATATCCATCTAAATCTGAAATTGGCACTATTCTGTCTGTGACATCTGTGAAAAACAAGAGGCAAATTTTCCATTTTCAAGTAATTTTCTAACCTATTTACTGCTTACATACTAAATGGAAAATGTCATGAAGGGAACACTTTTAAGTAGTTTGTTCTTTTCCTGTATGTTTTCACAAGTGGGAAGGCAAAGGTCCATTTTAAAGAAGTGTCTATTCATTTAGGTGTGTTATCTTATTTTGCCAGACTCTTGGACATGTTGAAAGGCTCAATGGTAATGAACAAACAGGTCCAGGGCTGAACAAAGAGTAAATCTTGTCTAGCTGGTAGCAGCAAGACACCCTTACCCTGATCATCTGGCAGAGGAAAATGCAATGCTCAATTTGCCACCATTTTCCAATAGCTTTTGCCATTTTCCATCAGCTTTTGCCATTTTSCATTAGCTTTTGCCCACCCTGCACTGCTGTTGAGTTGCTCAGAGCTGGAAAAACTCCTGGTGCTACTCTCCATTGGAAGCAGAACTTGGAGGAATGGAGAAAAAGACTGGTGATCACAGTAACCACACAGCACAGACCTGCCAAGCCAGACTGATTCCAGTCATATTGTGCTCAACAGAAAATGTTTATATATGCTTAATATATGTACACATACACACATGAATGGTTTTGCATTTAAAAAAACCCACTGAAATAAAAGTGTCCTGAGCACACAGATCAAACAGCTAGTGCAGTATCCTAAAATTGTGCTGGAAGGTTACTGCAATTTCCATTCCAGACATCTGCCACATCCAGCCCCTTCTCCAAGCAGATGAAAACCAATGGAGCCAGACGATGATGAAAAGTTGAGAGGGCAATACAGTTAACACTTGCCCCTTAGAAAGAGAAAATGTGATTTTTTTTTTTGGCATAAGCGTGTTACCAGGACAGCAGCCACAGCTTTGCAGGGCCAGCACTGCTCCCAGCCAAGGCTGTAGGGGCAAGAGCATCCTGGAAGAGTTGACCTGGAGCTACTGCTGGAAGAACTGGCTGAAGGGAAACAGGCAGCCTGCTCTGCTGAGGAGGCARGTGGTTTTATTGAAATGGATGAGCAGCAATATTTGTGAAAGGAGGAGGTTGAGTTACTCATGGCTGAAATAAGTTTATTCAGCCTTTGATGGGAAAACTTTTGTCCAATACATTATTCACTGGCATTACACAACCAGTTCTGGAATGATTGTGTTTAGTCATACCATCTTGAAATGGCAGAAGGCCGGATTTGATCCAAGATTTGAGAATGTTTGAGATAATGTATACTGTCAGAAACATTTCTGTGTGTACTGGGACCCAAGGGTCTGCAAGAAACACCACTCATCCAGCTATAAAATAATTGTTTTTTCATGTAAGAAATATGGATAAAATATAATTAGAACAGGGCTGTAAGAAAATAAGTTTTTTTGGTGTAACTATCACTTGTGACCAACAATCCCAGTATTAAGTTAGGTGTTGTGTAAATTAAGTAAAGAGTTTACTCAGAATAGTCTTCAAATAATAGCTTGAAACTTAGATCTTTTCTTTTAAAAGTTTTCATAATTCTGGGTGAGCATCCATGTAAATGCAAACATTTACAACAGAGCTGCGAGACACAGTGCAGCACTCATTATTGTGCCATAATAAATAAACCCACTATTGCAGAATTGTGCATGACAAATTTGGGGTTTATGCACATGGATGTGATTAATAAAAATTGCAAGTTTCATAAATACACCYGAAAAGCAGTGGGTTTTAGTCAATTTATGGCTGAACTTGTCCCTGCAGTAACAATGGTCCTGTTGCTTAAATGATTGCCGCATTCAAAGCAGACACCACGAGCCCCATCAGCAAACACAGAGGCAWTGCAAGGCATCTCCAAGGGGCAGTGGCACAGTGCTGCTCTGTACCATTCTGCCTCCACTCACACATGCCTGGTAATTCCTGTCCCCTTCAGTACCATTTCCTTCTTAGCAAACTCCTGGGGCCACAGGTTAACCTGGAAAAACCCATTGTCATGTCTCTGGATGTAATAGTAATGGAAACCTGAAMACATTTCATCTGCAAACATCAGGAGGAGTTAAGCACCTGATTCACACCCTGTATATTCAGTTCTTTATGATACTGCAATTTGAAAATCCACCCACCCAGTCTGATAAAACATTTGACTATTCTTTCTCTGTAGCTGAGACAAAATTAGTARTGGGGTCTATCAATGACTCTCTGACTTACAATTTTTTCCCTTTTGCTGCCAACACATTCATTTTAAAATGAAAGATCTTATACAGTTTTCTAGGTTAGCGTGTGAATGGTGACTGGAAGCACTTGGTAACAATGATATCGCCAAAGTCTGCTACCTCAATGTGTAAACACCAAGCAGAGCAGTGATTTCATCTCCAAATGAGATGGTGTGTTTGCAGTGATAAAGGAATGACCAGATGTCTCCTCACTGAGCATYGCTGCTGGCTCTGCTCCTGAGCCAGTTTAAGTCAGCGTTGTGCTCTTGATGCCAGACATGCTACAGAGATTTAAGGCAGCTGAGGACCCATCCCACAGACTGCTGTTCCAGGAGGTGGTGAGATAGAAGGTAGAATGTTCTGGGATTCACCTGGCTAAATAACATATTCACTGGCATGTGGATCATCTGTGATTTTGCAGCAATGGTGAGAAGATGAAAGGCAAAAGGCTCCTTGTGCCACAGTTGGGTGATTTGGGCAGTAACAGTGAATGGGACAGGCACACTCAGATCTCAGGTCGGCCAGCTTCAAAATAAACATCTCTTCATCATCTCTACATCATAATGCAATGGAGTCCTGAACCAGATTCCTAAACAACAATCCTAGCAAACCAGTCAGCCAGACTCGCTGCAGGCTGAGAGAGATATTTTGATTCATCTCTTTGTGTGAAAGCTTTTGGTGCAGAGTGAAAGCAAAACCAGACCCCARAACTTGCCTCCCACAACCAGCTCCATGCCTTCCCCCACCTCAGAGCAAATCAGCAAGTGTTGAACCACCACGACTCAAAGAAAAAAAAAAAGTTAAGTGTTTACTTGCCATGATTGAGGCATCCAGAACAGATCAAAGTTCACACCCAGTTTCATAGTGGGACCATGACAAGGCAGACACTCTCATAAAAAAAATGAACCACAATGACTTCAATTCAGTCCTCTTTTCACCTTTCATAGGCTTTTCTATGATKCATATTCAAGCTACAGACTTCTAGCAAAATACAAGTTTTGATTACAAACTGGATTGTCTCATGAATRTTTTGCCAGCCTATTTGCATAAATTTGTTTTTCACCATGAACATTCCTTAAGGCATTAGAAACAAAGGTCAGCTGTAATTCTGAGCTCCACTCTTAAAATCCTCACTGAGAAAAGAAAATTTATGCAAAATGCGTGGAAATGTACTAAAATA
Organism: Malurus melanocephalus; assembly: GCF_030028575.1. Taxonomy (NCBI): domain Eukaryota; kingdom Metazoa; phylum Chordata; class Aves; order Passeriformes; family Maluridae; genus Malurus; species Malurus melanocephalus. The sequence continues at coordinate 446,605 of NW_026623431.1, forward strand.
GTAACAGTGTACAGAATTGTCTGCACATTATTATATTTGGAGTTTTAATTGTAAGGAAAAGGAAGTGCTGCAATGTTTACTGGAATKGCAAGCAAAACCAAGTGTTGCAATGTTTACCAGAATTTTGTCTTGCACAGTTTCAGTAACACAGAATATTCACCTACCATTACATCTCTACTCAGAGAGATTTCCTGCTGACCMTTCCTCCTCAGAAAGTCAGACCATACTTTTTATTGGATCTTTTTTGCAAAATCATGAGGCAGCACTGGTAGGTGGATGGGATGAAAACTCTCAAGTAATGTATTCAAAGGAATTTGTTTATACTGGACTTTGGAAGATCTATGGCACAGTTTAGTTTAACTTAACTCTGAAAGTCACATCCAGGTTTTGTAACACACAAAACTTTATTTTTACATTGATACCACTCTAAATCAGGACAGATAACCCTGAATTTAGCCTAAAAAGAATAAAATAAAGGTTCAAGTCCATAATTTTATAATTTCATAGTTGCTGCATTAACATAAAAAGAGGTTATTTCTGCTGCTTCAATGAAATGCCAAAATGTTTAAGGAAAACAAACAAACCTTGATTCTTGACAACATTTTTAAATGAATATTGTCTTTGCTTCTATATGGCAGAAAACAGAACAGATTGCTGTAGAATAAAAAGTGCAAAAATTATTCAGCATCTCTCATTGCTCCAATTGATTTGTACTATTAYTCCTACTTCCCCACCTCTTCCTCCTGACCTTCATTCAGAAGCTGCAAGTTAACAAATTATTCTCAGCTTTAGGTTCTATAAACTATTTCCATTCCCTGATGTTGTTGTGGAAAGCTCTTGTCTGGATTACAAGGTTTTCATGTTCAGTAACATTGGGGCACTGGAGAATTAAAAATAAATTAAAAGCAATGAGGAAGCTGTTACRGGTTGTATTTAGGATTTTAAGACCATAGTGAAAAATGTATGTCATAGTATGAAATCAGAAGGAGAAAAGGGCAGTATGAGAAGGATACAAGGCTACTGAATGGCTGTGGACAGAAAGAAAGCACTAAAAAAACATTTTCAGAGCCAAATTCCACCCTTGGATAGCAATGGAAACTTTTGAGAGGTTTAGAATAAACAGAATTATAAAATCAAATATGTGATTAAATTCCTCAGCTCTGCCAAAAGCAAGCAGCCCATTCCTTAAATGAAATTCACTCACCTGTGGATGATGTGGTATCTCTGCAAATAATCCAAGGAAAGTGCCAGCTCACAGATGTACARTTTAACAGTTCCTTCGTTAAAGTGGACATTCTGCTGCAAATGGTAACGCAGGTCACCTCCCAGCAAGAGATCAACCACCATGAACATGTCTTCTTCATCTTGGAAGGAATACCTGGAAGAAAGAGATATAGCTGACATCTCAGGGCAGATGATGTAGTCACAGCCATGCCTTGGGGTGGCTCTCATTAAGGAGATCCTGGTTTGCTCAAAAGGCAGGCACAGAGAGGCATTCTCACTTCTGTGGTCCAATCCTGCAAACAGACTTTGRCTGTGGTGGGACTCTGCATATTTGAGTGTTGTGCTTTAACCCCAGGGATAACTAAATACCATGCAGATGCTCACTCACTCCTCTTTCTGCCAGTGGGTTGGGGAGGAGAATCAGAAAAATGTAACAACTTGTGGGTTGAGATAAGAACAGTCGAGTAATTGAATAAAAGTAAAGTATAGTAACAGTACTAATGATAAAACCAGTAATAATTGCAATGAAAAGGAGAGGAAGAAGTAAAACCCAAGAAAAACAAGTGATGCACAACACCAGTGCTCACCACCCCCTAACTGGTATCAAGCCTGTCCCCCAGCAGTAGTGAGCCCTTCCCATCCAAACCCCCCAGTTTATATGAGCATGATAGTTTATGGTGTGGAATATCCCTTTGCACAGTTCAGATCAGCTGTCCSAGCTGTGCTCCCTCCCAGCTCCTTGTGCAKCTCCTCTCTGGCAGAGCAGAGCCACTGAACAGTCCTTGGCTTAGGGTGAGCACTACTGAGCAACAGCCAAAACATCAGCGTGTTWTCAACATAATTCTCACCCTGAATTCAAACCACAGCACCGCTCTAGTGAGAAGAAAACTAATTTTATCCCAGCTGAAAGTGGGACATGAAGGCAAGCAGAGCTTGAACTACTGCCATACTACTGTTCTATTTTGAACATGGATTAACACCTGCACATTGATAAAATAGTATTTAAAATATCTATATGGCTTTTACACTCCTAAATAACCATATACTCATTCAGGCAACCAAATGCCTTAGAAAATATTAACAATAAAATGGAAGGCCTTGAGGCACACTTGGTATTCACACACATACAACTCCAGTTCTTATGGAAAGTGTTCTGGCAGCATCAAGACCTGCTCTCCCTGGGGTATTTTCCAGATTCAAAAATATACACAGTGTTCTATTAGCTGAGTATTTTTTACAGCTTAAAGTGTAGGTCCAAATTCAATAAGGAATAAAACTGCAATTTTACTGCCTAACAATGCATATTTTTTAAAGTCAGCAACTTATATCTTATAAAATGACAGAGTCTTCATGGTTACTGACTGAATTCTTCTGGACCTTTTCCCAGAACTGCCTGCTGAATACTCTGAGGACCAAATTTTGATCTGATTTAAATCCTGTAAATCCAAAGGTGTAGCCAGTGAATGTACAATATATGTATATATATATATATACACATATATAGTGCTTGGGCAAGCAGGAATTTCCATGTGTTTCTACTTACCTTGGCTGTGCTGCCATTGCTCTGGTTTTTTGCTGTCTGAGTGAACTGACAGGAACTCTCTGGATTTTGTTTCTGAATGCAACTGTATAAGGTACAGTTTTTTAGTTTTCCCCAATGGGGAATGGTAAATACCTTATTTCTGATGTGAAACCACTCTTTCCTTAGAAATAGTTTTGGAATTAATTTTGATGTGAAGTTATATAATCTTATACCAGACATAKAGAAAGTACTGAGAGTGATCCACAGTGATAGTGCCTCTTCCAGTACCTTCTCTCCCTYGAGGTGTGTAATATATGTTGGTTAACGATGTGATTCAGTTCTCCTGAACTGTAAAATTTATGCCAAGGAAATGAAATAGAGTGGGCTTCCAGCAAATCTGTGCACACCCTCCCCCCAGAGGCAGAAAAGTCTATATTAGATTATTTTAATTGACAGTTACGTGCAGTTTCACTTTCACTCCCAGGCTTGCACTTACTGAAATGAGGCACTGCTTAGGGGCTGCCACAGATGGTTCATTTTGAATTTAATGCTTGCTATTCTTTCTGAACACAGTTCTGAGAAGCAACYTTCTCTCATACTCTGCTCTTCTGTTGCACTTCTGTGTGACTGCCAAATGCCAGGAGGGAAAAGTCATTTTATTTGCATTAAACTTACTTCTCAATAAGTCAAACCTCTGAAGCAAAATGGTAAAGTAGRTGGCTCATGGTGTCTGCTCACCTCTGGAGATGCAGAATTTTGTCACACACAATCACATATGCATTGGTTTTTTAACCAGAGGCCTCAAATATATTCAAATTCCTCCAAATATTATGTGTTTCTGAACCTGAAACAATTGCTGAAGCAAAGCTTAAATGTGTAGCTACATTTAAGAATTTGTTTTTCCTTTTTTTGACACTGTTGTTATTTTAAGTGAAGAAACTGTAGCATCTAGCAGAGGTGGAATCATCATTATAGAATGGCTTTGCTTAGAAGGGATCTTAAAAATCATCTCCTTCCAATTTCCCTACCATGGGCAGGAACATCTTGCACTAGACCAGGTTGCTCAAAGCCCCATCCAACCTGGCCCTGAACACTTCCAGGGATGGCTCAGCCACAGTTGGTGATGCTGTTCCAGTGTTAAGTTTTTCCTTCAGTTACCACTTGAGTAAGGCACAGATTTTGTTTGTTTACTTTTTAATTATTAAAAAAATTAACATAAAAATAAATCACAGATTGAAAACCATACTTAAATGGTAAGTGAAACACTGTGTCTTTTCTGGGACTAAAGAGCACTCCTGGTGCCTAAAATCACACGATTACATTTTCACCCCAAGTGTATTTTTGAACACAGGCACTCTGGGTTTCTGTGCTTGTGAGGGGAAATGGTGATCCTTTGTCACCTCCTAAGCAAGCTTTGGTGCATCTGTAATTGTCAATGATTTAAAAGAGAGATCAAACAAAGTTTTCCTACAGGGCGGAACCATTTCTGCCTTGGGACTCTCAGGGCCTCGGGCATCTCTGGAAATCCAGGCTGGGATGGCAATAGAAGGATTTTGTCCAGGGGCTGTCAGATTTGCTAGTGAATCATTGGTCTCCTGCTACTCTGCCTTGCTCTCAGGTAAAATTAAATGCTATCCCTGCAGACAGAGCTACAAGGCTTCCAGAAGTGGCTGAACCTCTGGATTAAAGTGTTTTGGACACAAACACACAGAAACCAAAACAAAATAACCAAATAAACAAAACCATCAACAAAACAAAACAAAAAAAAAAAAAACCCACCCTAACAGTATCAGAACTGAACTGGGAGATACACAGAAGTGTGGGTAATATTTGAACTTGGCAGCCTTCCCATGTGGAACATTCTTCAGATTTGTCTGGTCATCTTCTCTAGATCATGGTTTGCCAACAAAGCTGGAGCAGATGATCCTTGAGATCCTTCCACCCTGGTATTCTATGAWTCTGTGGTCTTTCATGCCCTGTGGATGCAGCACAGGTCAGTTTAATTTAGATGTTGAAGGCAGAATGACACACATCAGGACACAGCTGTTGAGAAGCTCCATATATCCTCTCCAAAGTTTGACTCCTCCACTCAGGGCCAGAGTTGGGATTTTTTTGTTTGTCCTCATGTGTCTGTGGTAACTCTGCTGACCCTGCCAGAAGTGTTGTGGATACTGGTGTAAGTAAAACCTGAGCTGTATTTGTATTTAACTGGGTTAGTTAAAACCTGAGGGATGGTTTGAATGAACGTGTGCATGGRTGTGTTCAGTGTATCAGCAGGGTTTTTTTATCCCCTCTAAATCCTATCACACCTGACATCATCATGATGCTAATCCTACACCCCTTCTCATGGATAGTGGTGTCTTCCCTGCACAGCTGATCCAGTTGGGTCACACCTTCATGGGTGGCATTTCTCTGACTGTGTGGATCAGACCGCAGGGTGGTTCCAAGATATTTTTCTGGAGGATAAAGCAGTCCATCTCAGTGAAACTGAGTCTRTGACCTAGAGGAGAKMTTGTGYATGGCAAACAGGAGAAGGTCTCTGMAGCTGATAGATGCTCCACTAAGCAGATCCTGTAGATACCAATTTCTGATGCAGCTCTAAACTACCAAACACAGARCAGGAGTTTCTCCAGGTCCTGTTGTGCAGGCGGGTAAGAAATGGAATAGTTTTCCTCCTACCCTGCATTAGCAACTCACAGGGCTTTGTGTACCAGCCTAGACAAGTTTGGTTTTCCATGGTCATAAGCAATCTAGTCACATATCTGTCTCTCTCTCACAAATCCAGTATTCTTTCTTTACATAAGAAATGAAATATTACCTTCATTTTTTTTTTTCTATTCCAATATTTCAAGAAATAAGAGCTTTTGATTTACTGGTTTAAGAATTCAAATAGACAAATGAAATATTGGCCATGGGAGAAGTGAATCTTTGAAAATGTTGCTGCAGGTTGGGGAGGGGCTGATGGCAAATCAGWCCAGTGGAGATTAGGTTTTGAACAAACACTGTAATTTTACTTTTGTAAGCTTCTTATCTGCTCAAAGGTAAATGACATACCAAAGGGTTGATTGGTTTTTCARGTAAACTCAGAGGTTGTTTGGGATTTTTATGCTAACCAGGTAGCTGAGAAATGCCTACTGAATGAATTGTAAAAATGTGACTTATATTGAATATTAATCAATTGATATTGAATACCAATAATACATTACTAGCTTTCCCTAAAGACAGTATTTTAATCCTCCTTGAAATGAAAGAATAAATGACTTAAGGTAATAGTTCTTGTTTGTTTAAGTAGTGTCATTATCCAGTAATAGGAAAACTGGTCTAATTACAGATCCAGCCTCTGCTTTCTCTTGGTTGAAAAAAGTTTTAAGGTATTAGAATCACCTTTCTCCAAATTAAGATAAAATAACAAAGCCCATAGCAACAGGGAATTGACTTTTTGATTATCTTCAGACTGGAAGATAAACTATTATTGAACATAGCCCTTGATGGAAACGCATTTAAACAAAGCACTCTTTGAATAAGTCATGTGTTTCCACATTTATATCTGTATATTTGTTTTAATAATATCTAATTTTTGTATTTATATCCTATTTGTATTTATTATATTTAACTCTGTCTTCATAAAAGCAGTTACAGATGAATTATTAAGATMATTTTCCCTACTTTCATTCCTTCTTTTTAGTTAATTAGGGTAATTTTTCATTGAAATCCTTCTAGTTGAGGGCCCCAGTATTCATATTTCATGTTTCATATGAATTACCTGGGGAAAAGTACATAAAGATGGATATTTTCTGTATTACTTAAATTAAAGATTAAAAACAGATTAGAAAAATTCCATCATCAAGCCCAAACCTAACTTCATAATCTCGAGATAATCAGCTAAAGCAAGTTATGCACAGTTCATACATTCAGATAAAACTGCTTTCCCCTGGATATGACAAATGATTGATCCTTGGTTTCTCCTAACTACAGAATGAAAGAAGGATCCTCTTCCAGTTTTCCCCTGGTAGCATTAAAGGGACATGGTCACTTTTTCAATGACATAAACCCCCCACTAGTAACTGTAGATTTTCCCAGTGCAGTTGTAGATGCCATTTCTTGATACAGTTGCCTTTCATTTTTTTCTTACCAGTCCAATTTGTGTAACAATGTTATAGAATATTTTACATCCCCTGCAAAGGGGCAACCGGTTTACCCAAGATTTGCTGCACTGATAAGAGTGAAGCAAATAATTTGGCATTTGCCAAAGAACAGTGAGGCAGAGAAGAAAAAGAACAGCCCAGAGCTCTCTTGTATGTGAATGGTGGAACAAAATAGAGATGTAATATAAGCTGGTGTAAGTATAGGTTATAATATAGGTGCCAAAAATAGCAACTGTGAWCAGTAAAACATCAAATCATTACAAACTTGCCCATGCTGAGAAGGTGTGCAGAAAAGTATTACACCCACTGTGACTGGGAATAGCAAATACTTACYTTTGAATGATGTATTTCATAAAATGAGGTGTCCAAGCCAACTAAATTAATGTTTTTTGTATAAGTTTGTGTGTTCTGCCAGCCAAGGACAAGCCTCAAGAGACAAAGCCCCATGATTTGTTAACTTTGCAAATACAAATATGCAAGTATTGTGAAGTAATATTGGAAATGTTACTCCATAATGTCTATTCTGCTTACATTTCTATAGATTTCTTTGTTCTTTTTGAAAATGGATAAACATTAGCTATTGGAATTTGAGATTTTTGTTTGCAAAGTATTTAATAGAAGTCCATTGTTGGAGAGAAATGGAAATATGCCTATTTACAAATTCAGAAAGACAAGCGCCATTTCTATGAATGTTGTTTAGAACAAAGGACAATTACTTCCTTTATTATTCTTGTATTTCTTTACAAAAACATAAAAATAAYTTTCAATATTCTCTAAGAAAAGTTTTGAGAGCAGAGAATTTGTCCTATAAAGAATTGAGTTTTTGATGCTTATATCTTCTCAAATTCTATTTAGTGTTGAAGTGACCAAATAAARCAGCTAAGAAAAATGTCTAAATAAAAAATTGCCTGAAATTAAGTTGAAAGATGAACTAGAATTTGTCTCAACAAAGATAGTAAGAGGCATGTCACAGACTTATTAGCATAGTAAATATTTACCATTAACTCACATCCAGGCAAGGGTTATTAATTAGAGACAGTTTAGTATTCATCCTCACATGGAAGAGAATTTTCTCCCTCCAGGAGGCTGAGAAGAGCACAAATCCTCTCTGATCTGAGAAAGAACCATTCATCATCTGGACATGATCTTGCCAYGTGCACKCACAGCCCAGGGAGCCAAAGGTGTCCTGGGCTGCATMCAAAGCAGGGCAAGGGAGGGGATCCTGCCCCTCTGCTCTGCTCTCCTGATTCCCCACCKGCAGTGCTGCATCCAGCTCTGGRAGGACAYGGAGCTKYTGGAACGAGTCCAGAGGAGGCCACCAAGATGATCAGAGGGATGGAGCYCCWCYTCTTTSAGGAAATGCTAAGAGAATTGGGATTGTTCAGCCTGGAAAGGWAAAAGCTTTGGGGGGATGTAATTGGGGCCTTATAGTACTGCAAGGGTGCTGAGGTACTSAAACARGTTTCCCAGAAAAATTGTGGATGYCCCATCCCTGAAAGGGTTCAAAGCCAGGTCTGGTGAGGTTCTGAGCAACCTGGTCWAGTGAAAGGCATCCCTGTACAMGGCAGGGGAGTTGGAACTAGGTGAACTTTGAGGKAGGTTCCTTCCAACCCAGCCACTCTGGGATTTTATGGTCATTCCTATTTGCAGTCTCACAGAATTTGGCTCAGTTCATTGTAAGATCCACGACCATGTCACAGGCAGGCAGCAAACGGTAATGGACTAAACATGCAAAAGCAAAATGCAAAATAAATAACTGGTTTTGCTCTTTTATGATGCACTTTGCTTTCAGCTAATGAAATAAACCTCATTGCTACATCTTTGCATGCACAAACTCCAGTTATGATCAGTACTGTTTTGAAGGGTTTAAGTTTTTTGTGAGTCCTGATCATTTGAGATGATTTGTTTTAGAGCACATTTTTTTTCACTTCTTCACCTGGTTCTAATCAACCAATGCTTTGCTCCACCTAAAATAAGCTTCTTTATTTCTGCCTTTGAATTTGCAAATGCTAGGGGAGGAAGAGGTTATTTGGGATATGGGTTATGGTAGTAACTGTAGGTTGTAAAAAAGGGCAGGTTTWGATTTGATATTAGGAAGAAATTCTTTCCTYWGAGGYACAGGTTGCCCWGAGAAGCTGAGAATGTCCYSTTCWTGGAASCATTCAARGCCAGGYTGGATGGGGCTTCAAGTAGCCTGGTCTWGTGGAAGGTRTCCCTGTCYACTGGAAGGAGATGATCTTTAAGGYCTCTCCCAATCCTAAGCATTCTATKAAAATATGGTATTTTGCTTGTCTTTCATCATGATGATAGGGTAGAGAAACCACGAGAGAAACCATGTGATAAAATGTAGGWGGTCATCTACTAAATGAGAAAATGTTCTTACTGTTTTCTGTTCCTTTAAGGCTGGGACTAAAGGGTTTAGTTCCAGGGTTTGGAACAGCCCATAGTCATGTGAGATCTTTTACACTGTGATTAAGTAACGCTCACTGAACATTAAAATAGACCCAAAGAATAATTTTGGATGGAAAAGCTCTTCAGATGTCAGSRAGTCCAASCTCCTGCTCAAAGCAGGSCTAATTTCAAACTAGGTCAGGTTGYCTGGGGCCTTATCCAGGGCAGTTTTGAAACTCTCCAGGATGGGAATTCCACAGCCTCTCAAGGAAGAGTGTTCCAGCCACTCATTTAGCTTTGAATACACATTTTGCTGATATAGTTTGGATTTCTCTTGCTGAACTATGCACTTATGTCACTCATCCTTTCAGTGCACATGAGCTTTTCTCCATCTGTAGGTATTGCCATCTTCATGTCCCCCCTACCACACCTTTGGGTAGTGGAAGGCTGTCATCAGTTCCCTTCCTCAGCTCAGCAGTGTCAGGTCCCAGCTCTGCTCTCTAACCCAGGAGCAATGACACTTCCTCATCTCCCGCATGAACTTATTCCAAGAAAACCACTGCAGTGTGTAACTTTTGAGACAGTAAGTGACGTTAGTCGAAACTTCCATGAACACTTGTTAAAGATCTAGAAAATTGCAGAAAATAGGATGAATTTTTGGTAGGCAATGAACAACCAAATTGAGAAAAAAAGCCACAGAGTTGCGCTTCTATCAATTACTGTGACTCTGGAAACATTTTTATTCCCACAWATTAAGAGCTCTGTTTTTGCAAATGGCTGGTCTCTAGAAGTGTTTTCTGATAATTTGTTTTTCAGGAGAAAATTAATTACTTTTCTGGCTCATTTGCTCATATACTTGTAGACTTACTGGCACAGTCTCATGGTAAAGTTTATGTTTTCTCAAATATTATTAGACCAATGATAAAGTAAGACTTGCAAATGAATGCAAAATAGGCTCATTTCTCAGTCTATTTGTTTAGGATTTTTAGCAGACWTGGATGAAATATCCTCAAGACTCATTTTAATTGTTCTGCCATCATGAAAAGCACGACAGCTTTYACCAGCCTCACTCAGTTTTACTCTCTGACACCAAAGTCAGCTTCATTCTTCATCAATTTTTTCCAAGCGTTTTATCTTTCATATACATTTTGTGAGTGGAATAAAGAAAAGTCTCCCCTATCTTCTGTTCTATTTATAGTCTTTAAGATMGGTACATCACAATTACACATGAGAGCTCCATTCTGGCTGAGCGAATTAGAACATATAGAGAAGGCACTTGGGGTTTGTTGATACTCTCATCTGAATGCAGCCTCTAAAACCCAKTCAGCTGTGTTGGAGATATGCTGTGACTTGGCAAATATTCACAAAGTTCTTCATTATCACTTCACGTTATTATCACTGCCAATTTATRGCACTTCACAGCACGTGGCACTACACAGCAGCAATTTTGTGTGCACAGTGCCAACCAGGCTCTCTTGTCCCCGCCTTGTCTCAGACACTTCCAATTAAAGCAGCAACAGACAGCTTGTGTGACGAGCTCAGGGAAACCACTCACACAAAAAGGACCCCATTCCCAGTACAGGAAACAGCTCACCTAGGAAGACAGATACTTGAGAAAGCTGCGAGCAAAGAGAAAGCTCATGGGGAATAATGGACTGAAAAATTGGACCCCATTTGAGATGCAGGTCCAGAGCTCAGTCTGTACCTTGCAAAGAGTGATATATTCATAACTTATGGAATCACAGAATCCTTTAGATTGGAAAAGACCTGCAAAATCAAGTCCCACCATTAACCCAGGAATGCCAAATCTAAACCATATTCTTAAGAGTCATACCTACATGTCTTTTAAACACCTCCAGGGATGGTTACTCCACCACTTCCCTGGGCAGAATGTTCCAATGCTTGATGGGGTCCATCCTGATGAGCAGAAAATCAAGGATAAGGAGAAGGAATTCAGCATGGATGAGCAAGGATATCCTAACTGAACTCAGAGAGTAAAATAAGTATACAAGAGATGGAAGTAGGGGGTGGGTGATCCAGGAGGAACAGAGAGCTGTTCCAATCTTGCAGAGACAGGGTTGGGAAAGCCAAGGCTGACCTGGACGAATGCATTCCATTGTCAGCTTCCAAGTCCAAGAAGAGCAAAGCACAGAGCCACAAAGATGAATAAAGGACTGAAGCACTTCTCATAGGAGAAAAGTTTGGGAGAGCTGGGACTCTGGAGCTGGTCACCCTGGAGAAGGAAAGATTTAGGGTACAATTGTGTACAAATACCTGACGGGCAGAAATGAAGAAAAGGGAGACAGRCTCTTCTCAGTGGTGCTCTGTGACGTGACAAGAGGCAATGAGCACAAACTSAAACACATGAATCCCACATGAACACAAGAAAATGCTTCTTCTGTGAGGATTGTCAAACACTGGTCTGACAGTTTGCTCAGAGAGTCTGTGGAGTCTTCCTTTGAGGAGATATAAAAATCCCAACTGAGCAACCTGCCTTAGGTGACCCTGCTCGAGCTGGGGGTTTGCATTAGGTGAACTCAATTGTCTCTTTCAAACAAAACAATTTYGTGATTCTGCCATCTTTTCATTGCAGCAGCTAACTGGCTCTGTAAACTACGCACAATTAATGGAGTGCTGAAGAACAGAATTTGAGTGGATGATTGTCTCATGGAGAATTTCCTGTTTCTCTTAACTTTCTCACAACCTCATTATTTGAGGTTCACAGTTCTTCATTTAGTGGAAGATTTTCTAAAAAGTRGCTATCAATACTAATAGAGATAAACACCAACTACAAAACAAGGATTTCAACCTGATCAAATAACCCTAAGTTTTAGAGCAAAGAGCATTAAGGGACAACAGAAGCTAATGAAAAAGAATAGTTACAGGTCTCGACTTATACTTTATTAAAACTCTAAGTTCAGCAAACTTGTGATAGATTACAACAAATTATTCCAAACTCTCTCTATTTTTAACTTCAAACACTGTTACATTTTTGAGATAATTTTGTGTGTTTTTTTCAGTTTTATGAAGCAAAGAAACATCAAAGTTGCAACACGTATCATTACGCTTCAATCAAAACAAAATTTAATCTTCCTGATTCATTGAATGAACAGCTAATCACATGCTGGAGTTAAGAATAGGTATAAATCTTTGCTTAAAACCCTTAGACACTGCACTGATTGTGTATCTCTGTGTGTTTGGCACTCTGCATGRGTTGAGAGGCTTAAAATAGTGCTTTTCTTTTTCACTTATTTAGGCGTAAATGAAATTTCCCTCTGAGCTACACAAACCCCTTCATTTTCCTGATTTGAAACCTAGAAAAAACAGATCAGTCTTTCCTTTCACATGTACACTTTCTGTAGCTAGTTTACTCACTGGAATTGGACAGAGTTCCTATCAACCCTTTCCATCTTCYTGACTTCACTGTAAACTAAAATTTTCCACTGCTACTGAAATAWGTGGTTCATCTTATTTTGGTTTTGTTAGAAATATACAAACACTCTTCAACCAGCTTCCAAAGAATCTCCTCCACACCAGTATAACCCTGGTAATTAAAGCCAGCTACTCTAAAGATTTCACTCAAGCAAGAATTCACTCAAGCAAGAATTCACTCCTTTACTTTCTGTCGATGAAATAGTTAATGTAAAACCGCGGCACTGAAATATGATGCTGTCAATTCCATGTAGATGCCTACTAACATTTTCAGACATTCCTTTTAATATGATGTACCTCATTTCTTAATTGTGGGCATTTCTAAAGTGTTAAAATAAATTAAACAAGACGGACCAAAACACGTCTCACTGTCAAGCCTTTACTAGCTCATTTCAGACTTACCCTCTTAATTGGCATGCAAGTTATTTTGCGTGCTTTCCAAACCCAAAAGATGAAGCAAAATTCTGAATAGTAATGTGAAGGATGCAATGCAAAACAAATTWAGCTTATTGTTTCTCTGTCATTTCAAATGAGGACAGAAAGCTGYTTTCAGTTTCAATTTAAAGATAATTTCTTTCATACAAAATTTTTCTTGCAAAAATCAATTTCCATGCAAAAACCAATTGTTCTGGAAGGAGTGTAAGATGAAAGAGTGATTTAAATGATTCTTCAAGCAGCATGAGCATACATGAAATAACCTTTTCTTTTTACCGTTGTTTCTCATCCGTACACCAAATGAAGGAGAAACATTGAAAATCCAACTGGCACATGCTGAAAAGCTTACTAGAATTGAATTTCTTAGATCAGACTACAAATTTTGTCCAGACAACCTTTGGGTGCAGTATTAATGGGTTAGAAAAGTAGTTTCTCTCTGGTCCCTGTGCACCTATGGTCCTGCTCTTAGCTGTGGTAATGACCCTCCAGAATTTCCCTCTTTTTCCCACTAATTACAGAGCAAACCAAGGCAATGAGGCTGATATCTAGGAAGAAGTGAACTGGGAATAATTCAAGTTCTCTAGAGCTTGTCTTTTCTGTTTTGGGAAGTCCCTAATATGATCAGTGCATCACATTCACGTGTACATTTTGACTGCTGCAGAGGGGTTGATAATTATGACCATCAGTGAATGTTTTTTGTTTGAACAGCAGACACAAATATAAGATAGACTTATGACTTATGCTGGCCTTACTAGTTCTGAGTTCCTGCCTTAACTGTGATAGATATCTTGCATCTGATCACTTAATTGATTTTACATTTAACTCCAGGAAGACAGACCTTCATCTATTCACATTAAAAAGACAGGAAAGGCATTAACTTGCAAATATAACGTGTTATGATGCATAAGTTGGGGAAAAAAAAGCAAATAATGAAAGCTCCTCAATTTTCTGTCTGTGTTCCTCAACCCCATTTGAAGACACTTTTTGTCAATGTTCAATTTCATGTAAGCAGGACCTTGTTCTTTAATGAGAGCAAAATTTTGTGCAAAGAGACATGGAAAAAGTGAGGAGCCCTTCAGGTTAGGGATCCTGAATTAAGAAGGAGATTCTTTAAGGCAGTTATAGGGACAAGTAAATTAAACATTGGCAACTCTTCTGTGCTTTTTTTTTTTCATTTTTTCTTTTTATATTGCTGTCTCTACATTAATCCCCACATATCAGCAAAGCTCAGAGGAAGAAAAGCTGCTCAAAAGTCTACTCTATTTAACAAATCTTACTCCCACATAACGATAAGCAATTGGTTTCTCCAGACAGTGTAGTGATCAGTCACACAGCTGGTCACAGAGTAGCTTGCATTGGCTCACATCAGTGTAAGGCTTCAGAGCAGGACATATCTATGGCTGTTTATCAGCTGGCAGCATTTTATGCTAATTAATTTGAATATAAGCAGTCAGATAACCAAAGYCCATGATTCTTTGCATTCTGTTTCATGGCAGCTCTGGTGCTGTGCTTACTGCCATAGGAGGCAATGAGGCTTCCATCAGTATTTTGTGTATGTTCTACATGTTTGTGTCCCCTTCTGTTCTTAGCATGTGAACTGGAACATCTTTTGGGTCTTTTTGTCTTCTGAAATGCGCAGCACTGTCAGTACTATGTTAGAAATATTCTTTCATGCTCTCAGCAGATAAATAAGTTGTTTGATACAATTCTTACAGAGCCTGTTTAAGACTATAACTCGAAAACAAAAAAGGAAGAAACCCTTTCACTACTTTCCTTTATCCATGAATTAGTGAAGTCTCTGAGTATAAATGTGTTTTTCAGGGAGCATGTGCTGAATGGGAATTTATGGTCTCATCATGTGAAAAAAACTGAGACTCTAGTTATGCCTGTGTTCTCTTTGTTTAAATTTTCTGAGAATGACTCTCAATGATTCATTGTTCTTTATTCATTGTAACTGCTGCCAAAGAGCATTATTTTTGTCATGGMAGAAATTTATTTCAGAATATGAATAATCAAACCTTACTGCCACCCTTAGATTCAGCATCTTGTTTTTCCAATTCCAATTATAGTCACAATAAATGTTAAGATTTGTTATAAAACTGAAATAACTCTTGCCTTTTTAATTTATAGTTGAGTTTATCAAGTTGATTCAGAGCAATCACAAATAAGCAACTTCAGTTGTCAACTACTATTATCATTCTATCTCACACCAGCCATTTAAATTATTCTGCAAAATTGTCTGTMAAGTCTTCAGTGTTTCCTCTAATAATTTTTTTTTTAAATTTAATGTGTCAGAGTCATGTTATTTGTGGTAACATTGCTTAGCTTAATAGAGGTGCAGAGAAGAGGAGCATGTCAAACTGTCAGGAACAAGGGAGAGACCCCAATGAGAGCCAAGAAACATCACTTTTAAAAGCACCATTGCACTAAGGAGGGGTCATGAACTGAACCCAGGGCTGTACACTTTGTCACCAGGCATCTTTTCTCCAAATACAAAGAGGAGCAGACATGAAGGAGCAATACTGAAAATCTTCATCACAGGTATCACTTCCCAGATTCCACATATAGGACTTCCTAAATCATTATTCATATGTTGAGAACAGAACAAAATGCAGCAAGTATTAGTTGAATACAGTAGATAAATGGACTAACCACAGTCTACCAGGAAGACTTCTAGATTTTTTTTCTTTTTAACATGTGACTGAACATTACAAAAGCTGGGAGAGGCACCAGCCTGGTGACATGACAGCAGGGCAGGGCAGTCCAGACCCTGAGGTGGGTGYAGATCTTCTGGCTCAGGCAATGCAGCAGCCTGCATATGGGGGAAGARGGCAGAAATCCAACCTGGGAGCTCTTTCTTCCTCACAACCCACCAGCAAAGGAGCCAAGAGTCTGGCTGTCTAACAGTCCTCCAGGCAAGACAAGAAGGGGGCAGATTTCCAACAAAAGTTTGTCTTAATTGACATGTCTTCAGAACATTTGATTCACTTTAATTGAGGTTCTTCTCATTTTTCTGCAAAAGTCTCAGCCAGGTTCAAACACAGCAAATTTATCTTACTGCACACGAAGAGAAAATGATTATAGCCTGTCCCCCCAAGTTGTATTTGTCTTAATTTGAAGTAATAATKGAAGCAGAGCTGACTCTTGGTGCTGAGGCTGGCAGCTGTAGCTAAATTGGATGGGACAATGGAAACAATATATTCCTTTAACAAGTATGAGACTTTCAGTATGAGACTGAAAAACACTTGCATTTGGGACTGAGACCAAGAAAGAAACATCACTGTGTTGAACACATTAACCAAGCCTCTAACAGARGCTGATGGCAATTTACACACTGTAGCAGAGAATGGGAAGACACTTTTAGCATGCAAATATGTAGACTGAAGATGTAAATTTATCCTCTGACAGAGGGAGGCAAATAGTTTCAGAAATCATTGCTTGTGAATGCTTGTGTTAACTACAGTCTTGAGTATACACAGTAATGCAGCAGAAACAGTTGAGAAAGCTGAAATTCTGAAAATGAGATTGGGTAACAGCTTAAAAACAAAACTGGCAATGACAAAATCTTAATTTGTTTCTTGGTTRCACATTCTTCTGTAATTATTAGGCCACATCTTTAAATAGGCAGGAAAAAAGCAGGAAATTTTTTGTATCTCTAAGTTCATCTGTGTGCAAATATGAAATCACCTGTCCACACCCCCGAGCACTACACCAGTGTGATAAATCTGCCTGTCACCTCTCCTCTCTTTTCTAATGATGATGATATTCAGCATCCTCACAAACTTGCAGTTAGGAGGAAATGATGAGCTCAGAGCATCCTGCACATCCTACAGAGGCTGTTACCCTCCCGTTCTGGTTTGTGTTCTGCCTCAGGAAAGGAAATTAAAATGCAGGCTGCAGGATGGCTGCTCGGCAAAACAGAAATGAAAAGGAAGAAAGGAAGGTTTGTAACCRTGCTCCAGGCACTCACTGCTTTCTGTCACTGCTCTGCAGTTTGTCAACAGCTTCCCATTTTAACAGGAGCACAGCTTTTCTGTTGTGCCTGGCCAGGTCCCTAGGTCAGAGGTTTTGGACTCTGAATTCCCAGTGCAAGAACAGTCAGACAGCACTGGTTAGAGATGAAACAGTCTGTTTCAAATGGCTATTTATGAGGAAACCAATATAAAATTTCTTTATCTTTACATGCCAGCTTATTGGATAAAAGGAGGAGAACAAATGCTCCATGGRCCACTGTCATTAGAGAAGACCTGGTTAAAACTGTTTCACTTCTGAGAAAGGATTCCATTTTTCATCAGGGAGGGGTGGGCCACTGCCCAGCTGTTCTTACACATCCAGCCTGTGAACTCCAGATCATCTTTTCCCTTTGTTTCCCTGCTGTCCTTAACGTAGGTCCCAAGATCTCMACTCTGGGTCTTGCAGAGATTTATATTATACTATACTGTGTTATATTGTACTAAAACATCTCCCTTCCATTTTAGYTCTGCACCAAATCATCCACTCAAACTGCTTTCCAGTGAAGCATCTCTGACTTAAACACTCAGCAGTGATTAAGGTTACTCACTAAGTGCATACAGTTCATATGGAAAAGCAGATCCAAACCAGAACCTTTAAGCAAGTCTTCTCACCTGCTGAGAGGCAGGTCATACAAAAAGAAGCCCACTACMTTTTGCATAGAAGTGGCTGGCACTTTCTTATTTATGAAATGAGGAAAGAAAATCACTATTTAATCAGAAAAGCTCAAAAGTCATCTCATCTGCAACACAACATTTATAGTGAGGTGGATGTGATAATGGCCTTGTGCTCAGAAAGATAAGAGCAGAGAATGAGATAAAAACTCACCTCAAATGAATCATCAAGAGAATAATATTAAAGTTTTAAAAAGGCTAATACAATTATTTTCCCAAATGCCAGAATTTAAATCACCTTATCTCACAGCCTCAAGTCTTCTGTCACAATATGGAAGAAAAATAATTAAGAACAAAAATATGAATTCACACCCACCACAAAAACTCCATAGAACTGGATAAAAAAAAATCAAAGGAATTCCTGCAGAAGTGAAAAAAAGTTCATTTAAAAGACCTATTTAGATATCTATAAGGAAGGATAAACTATTTGTTTGTTCCTTTGTTACTGTTATAACCTGCTGCTTTTGTTATTGGCATTGCTGATGCAGAGAACTGGTGACATTTCTCAAAAGGCTGATCTAGTGGGAATGGGAAAGGGAATATCAGCATTTAGTGAAATGTTAATAGGGTAAAAACTGTAAAATCAGCTGATGCTATCAAGGTACCAGCAGTATTGCAGTTTGGTCTCCATGAAAATGTCATAAATTGTGTATGAAGTTAATATTTAAAGGGAAGGAAGTTCTCTGAAACACCAAGGTTTCACCAGAGACCACACAAAAAGGCCAATGGACACCTCCAACTATATATTTCCAGCAAAACAGTTTGACAGCTAAGAAAGTTATTAAATAATTTTTCCAAGGCCCCAGACATTTTTCCACATCAGGGGTATAGCTGAATTGTCTGTAGCAAAATCTTTGTAGCATTGATGGTCTGCTCATACATTTACCAGTTCTGCTGACCTGTGCATTTGAAGTTTTCAAATATTCTAAAATATTCACTTTCTTCCCAGCTAGAGCTAGTCTTATTTTTTCTAGCTACCCACAGTTAAGATTTGGGAGGCAATAAAAAAGTGTTTTAGATGGTTAATAATTTCACCTCTAATAAGTGGATTAGACTTCTTTTTTTGGCTTTTAATTGCACTATATAACAAAAAAATACCCAAATGATTTTAAACAATTGATGAGTATCCAATTCTGCTTTTTATAACTTT
>NW_026623431.1:465880-472463 GCF_030028575.1 Malurus melanocephalus
TCATTTTCCAACCATCTTCTSCTCCAAATGAGAACACCCAGTTTCAGGGATTGTGCACACTCAGAGAATCAATCCCTTCGTTAAAAAAAACTGAAATGCTCACAATTAATTAGCACTAACCTTGTCTATTAAATCGTCATAAATGTTACCTCTCCCAGAACAGACCCATTTCTTGTCAGGAGTGTTCTCATCCCTTACCAGTTCTTCCCCACACTGATCTGCACTTTTCCATAAACTAATTTTCCATCTCAAGTCATATYCTGGTTTCCTCTCACTCCTCAGGTTCACCTGTTCAAGGTCAGCTCACCCAACAGAATGCCCTTAGGATGAGGCACATGGGCAACCTGCTCTATCCCCTTTCACCTGTCCACAGGCAGCCTGTGTCAGTGTTTGGGCATTTTATTCCTACAGAATCATCAGGGTTGCTGGTTTTWGCAGGGCCAGAACTTGTTGCTATCAGCAGAAAAGCTGCTGTGTAAACCCACTGCTTGCTTATCCCTCCATTTCTACATCCAGGGTTTACCTCCTGTACCTCAGGAGTCACCAGATACAGCACAAATACACCGAGACTTTAAAATAAAATATGTGAAGCAAGTCTCCTCCAGTCATCTTTATGCTGGAAAGGGAAAAATCTTCAAAGCCTTTAAAGAGAAGGAATATCACATTCATATGAATTAAAGAATTAATAGGCCTCAAGTACAGCACTGATTAGTGACTTTTAATGGGTTTCACAGCATCCCTGTGAATTATGTGGGTAAAGCTCATGTCTCATTCTAATAATACATTTGAAATAATAAGATAACCTGAAGCTGCTGAGAACTGTTCATCTTATTAGTGGAATCCAATATGAAAAGGATTTCTCAATTCCTATCTGTGGGAACATTTTGCCAGAAGAGCTCTAACATCAAATGCAATGAAATGCTTTCCAGTGTCTTGGTGTGTATCATTTGATTATTTTAAATACTCAGTGAATGTGATTGCCTTTCTTTCTAATGATTGGTTTTAATTAGGCAGCAGCTCATTAGTATGTCATAGGTGCAGTTTTTCTTTTAAATAATCTAGTAGAAAATTTCTTTATTGATATTTCAGGTGATTCAAAAGAGAAGGAGGGAAATTTCATGACCAAACCTTCATACTTTGGCAGTTATTGCAAAGGCTATCTGATTCTATTCTCTAACGCCATGGTTCTTGATGTTCATATTGTAGCAAATTCCTGAAAAACTGATGAGATGTAAGAGTCAGGACATTTGTAATTCCCTGGTGAAAGAGGTGATATGGCCAACAAATGAGTTTGAAAGCATAATGGAGATTTTTTAGACTTAATAATGAAAATAAGGAGCTGCTGTTTTTGCTGAGTTAGTGGATATTTTAATCAATGGAATCAATAATTACCAGCCACTGCCTATAGCAATTTGAATGTTGTTCTGAAGGGCAGTCTCTGGGCTGTGGATCTGCAAATGTAATTCTCAACATTTGTTTGCATGCTCATTTTGAATCATAACTGGTTAACTGTGGCACATGCTTTTAGTTGAACAAACACCTTATGTTACTTCTTATCACACAACTCACATGTGATTTTTTAGAATGGGAAACACAGTAAATGTTGTCGAAAGAGAAGTTTACTCAGTAAAATTATCCTAAGCCAGTACAAAAAAGCAATTAGGATGAACACCCATTATGATGATGGCACGTTTCACATAATTTGCAGAGAGTATCTGAAAGTTCTATAAAATGTAAAAATTTTACAAAATTTAGAACTTTTGGGTAAGGTGTGTGAGAATCTGTGAAAGAAACAAAACATCAGTCCACCTGTAGACCMTTAACTAAAATATTCAAGTGATCTAAATAATTTATTTATACACAAATGTCTAATATTTTCAGGCCACCAAAGACAAAAATATTTTTATTGTGAGGAATCAATTAACTGAACTCTCCTGCAGTAGAAAAGATTACAAGATCCAATTTTCACATTTGGGAAGAGATAGTTGATGGTGCCACATCCACTCTTTACTCATACTTCTTTTGTCTCAGAACCAAGTTGTTTGAAATTGCTCAAAGAATTTAACTGTTGGAATAAAATTTGGAATTGGAATAAAAAATATCCAGGCTTCATTTTATTCATTGATCAACAGTATTTTTCTTGGTGAGTCCCACAGGGGATATAGTAGGATTTGGGCAATAGGGAATACAGACACTATCGATAAAACCAAGACACTCTTATGCTTCTTAACTATTATATTTAAATAAAATATTGTGATCTTAAAAACAAAGCAACATTTTCAGGCTTTTCTCTTTCTTCCTTTTTTTTTTAAGTTTTTAATTAATATATAATTAATTATAAGCTCTTCACCACTACATGGTAGTCACATATTAAGTAACATGTTGCATATGTGAGTCAGTTTTCCACAGTTCCTCAACTGCAGGAACTTACAAATAAAAAACAACACATGGAAAAAATAAAGTTCTTTCAGATTTTATCAAATACTTTATCAGGATTCATTCTTCCTTTTTCTACAACATTTCATTTCCTCCCCTAGGAGCACTCAGATTGTTCAGAATTGCTCTGAATGACGCATGTCACTCAAATATTTGTTCCCCTGGTGAGAATGTATTTTGCCCAAAATACAGTTTAGACAATAAATGTCCCCGGGCTCTATTGTTTTACTTAAAGAGTATCAACAATATTCCTGAACTATATTTGATTGAAGTGGTTGCTGATTTTGCAGTTGCAGTTTTTGCAGTCAAGATGTCTAATTTGCCAGTCACTGATCCCTGAAACTTGGTTTCCACAAAACATGGAAAATGTATGATGAAAATCTGCATATTCTGACTTTGATCTGAACATCCAAGTGCTTCATTTGGAGGACATACACACATGAATCAAAGAAAAGTATAAAACTCTGGGGTATATCCTAATTTTAGAGTACCAGTTGCCATATTAATTCTGAACTTTCTGCTTGACGATTCACTTAATGGAATGAAATAGAATTATAGCAGGAGGCAGAATGTGATTCAAGCTCAAGTCTGGCTTTTGAATTACAAATGGCTGTATTATCTTTGCACCAAGAGAAAGGCAAAGTAGTAGCTAATAATCTGCAACAGAATCGAAGTACACAAGAAAAGAGATGTTAATTTGCATGCTTTTCAATTTTTATGGAAGACTGGAAAACAAAATCTAGCAAGCAAGATTAATTTATATGTTAGAAGAGTACTTCGGAGAGAAAAACACATGAAAATACAGAAAGGGAGAGCAGCGAGGGAGAAAAATCTCTCAGCAGGGAATTGTTCAGCTATTTGTCAAAACTAGGCAGATAGTGCTGCACAAAACAAGTCAACTATTTCCTAACAATTGGGAGATGTTCCCAAACAAAGACCAAAGTACGAGGAGAATATTTTTGGGAGAACAGCAGCAACAAGCTTTTTGAATGCATTTGTATGCTTTTAAATGAACTCCAATGAACAAAATGAATGCACTTTGCATGCATTTAAATGAACTTCAGATTTCTCAGTTTATGAATAAGATAACAGCTTGARATGCCTCTGGTAGGCACAGAACATGTGAGCTGATCTGCAGCAAACCATGATGATGTTCCACATCACAAGCAGTGAGGTCTGGGATGACAGACACTGCAAGCACACACAGTATTTGCTCAAGGCAGGAAAATTGCTTCTGGTTGTTTTTTCTTGACTTCTTTCAGACATGTTCAGTGTACTAAAACTCATAGATTCTCTTGAAGAGGAGAGGTGAAGATTCACCTCTTGAAAAAAAAATTGTCTTCATAGTAGACTTCTCAATGCTAAAAAGGCAACAACCCCTCCCCACAAAATACTACCCAAAAAGCCAAACAAAAAATTCTCACAAAATAAAACCCACCAGCAAACAAAAAAAGCAACCCAAAACTAGCTCCTCATGCACTGCCTGTTCACGTTGTTCCTTTGATATTTGACCTTCCTACGAGATCTGACATACAGAGAAARGGCAATTCATGAGGTTCTGGTCCATTGAGTAAAAAGAGCATTTAATTTCAAAATGCAGGCAGCTGTGTACAGCTGGTAGACAGCATCTGTTTTACATTAATGGTCAGGARAGCAGGTGCTGACTCTTCCTGTAGAATAGAAATCAGCTTGAACTCTGCTACCATGCCAAAAGACCTTCTCTGTTCTTGTTCCTTWTACAGCTGTTAAGATTCATCCATATTCCACCCATGTACCAATGATTTTCCATCAGTCCCCCTGGCATGCCAGATGATCCTGGCAGACCCTCTGTGCCCAGCCATTCTGAACGTAGTCAACACAAAGTTACACCCTTTGAAAGTGATGCTGGGGCTGAAACTGATGGCCCACATTTGAAGCACAAGTCAAGCTATATTATCTAGACAYAAATATTTGGTGGAAAACTGAAACCTTTTCTTACAAGTTCATCAAACTAATAAGGAAGCTGCTGTTATTTCCATGGAAAAATCTAGATAAGACATTGTGTCATTTAACTGTTACTTTCCAGGCTTTAACACATATTAATATGCTTATTGGTGTTCTGCTAGCAGGGATGGTGACATTTGAGTAAGCTCTTTTAATTAATTTTGACCTTTTGCCATCAATAAATAATTTCCAAATACATTTTGCCCTTGTTCATTGCAATTTTTTGTTGTAGATTGGATGGAGTGTTGCATTTTCAGTGTAATTGGGAAACAATGCTGGTGATCACTCAACAGGATCCTCCTGTAGCAGARCAGTAGATACTGGAACAATAGAACCACCTCAGACTCTGAGACACTCACTGAGATCCAACCAGAGGTGCTGGAAATTTGCCAGAAATTCTTAAGTTCCCTAAATTATTGAATGGTGAGAAAAAATCCAGGGCAGCTGAGCCCCACACAGCACTCACTCACTGCCCCCACAGTGGGATGGGGAGAGAACCAGAAGAGAAAAAGTGAGAAAACTTGTGGGTTGAGGTAAAGGYGATTTAATAGGGAAAGAAAAAGCCACATGCACAAGCAAAGCAAAGCAAGGAATTTATTGACCTCTCCAATGGGCAGGCAGGTGTTCAGCTATCCCCAGGAAAACAGGGCTGTAACAGTGACTTGGAAAGGCAAACACCATCTTTCCAAATGTTATCCCCTCCCTTGTTCTTCCCAGCTGTATATGCTGACCATGATTTCATTTTTCATGGTTCCATATGATCTGGGATATCCCTGTGGTCAGTTGGGGTCACCTGTCCTGGCTGTGTCCCCTCCCAATTCCTTGTGCATCCCCAGGGTCCTCACTGGTGAGATGGGTGAGGAGCAGAAAAGTGTAAGCACTGCCCAGCAGGAATTAAATCCTTGTGTCACCATCACTGTTCCCAGCACAAACCCCAGACCCAGTCCTGTACTATGAGGGCACAGTACAATCTCACCACAATTACACCACAATCTCTCAGCACAAATTTGCTGCTCTTTTATTGCTGTTCCCTTCTGTACGTCTTGAGTATCAAATGATACAGACTCAGCAATGATTGCTTTCTGTTGCTATGGTATGATATACATTTAAAGCAGAATTGAAATTCTAGATTTTCATATTTGCAGACCTGATTCAACTCCTGCATAATGTTTGTTGGTGTATTTTTAAATTTTGTAAACATTGTAAGCATTTAAAACATTTCATTTTGTCTCCAAGACAAAGTGTTTCCTTACATCCTAAAGCCCCCAGTCAATAAAAATAGATAGGCTTTCTATACAAATTTCTATACAAATGCATTATCACAATGTTTTGGGGATTAAATCTCAGAATCCAATTAATTCTGATTTTGATCAATCACTTCCCAACTTCTTTGCAATTTAAAGAGCTGCACAAGAGGAAAACAGAGCACCCTAGATGCCCAGTTTTTCACTTTTGCCATTATAGTTGCCATAATTCATKATGTATGTCCTATTTTCTTTTCAGACTGTGCATTTATTTTGGATTTTGAATTAACCAGTGGGTTGTTTCTCCTCGCCCACTGCATGATATAAGTCAGAAGCATTTTACTCAAACTTTCATTTACTGAGAGTAATAATCAKTGTTTGACTATATAAATTAGCTTAAAGGCATTTAGACAAATCAAGTTCACACATTAGTTGGTATTCACAAAAGAATGCTGAAAGTTCTCCCATGTATACAAACAGGCTCAAAATAATTAAAATTGAAGGTCTTGCAAGAGGTTTATGGTAGCTGCTTAATGATTAGAACCACTTTATTTTGCTCTATTTCTTAAAAGAAATCTCTCTTAGAATATCAGTGATATCAGCTTTTTGCTACAGGATGTGATAACTGAACACAAGGGAGTTTATTCTGCCCTAAAAATGTTCATAACCTCTATTACAGAAACATAGACCAATTACAAACAAACACAAAAATGAATCAAAATATTCTAAGGCAAAAACAAGGAAACCAGTTTTTATTCTTGCATTCTGGATGCCATGAAGAAATCAGAAAAGATAATTTGTAAGACATTAGTCTCACCCTCCCTGGGCTTTGTAGATTTGAAGATGTTAAGAAAACATAGTTTTCTACCACAGTTTATATTATGTGACACGTTGTGATCAATATGTATTTTATAAAAATA
>NW_026623431.1:472846-476957 GCF_030028575.1 Malurus melanocephalus
CAATCAACCCCTCAACTTTTGAAGTCTAAACAGACACTGATGGACTCATCTGTGATTTCACTTCACCCTCCTCTTCCTGCTACTTCAAAGGACACAAGTCTTGAGAAAAGAAGAAATTCAATGAAAAAAAAATGAAATAACAATAAGAGTAGGAGTTAGTAACTTATCCACCTGTTTTTTACACTCAGCATCAGRGTAAAATCCCTCAACTCTTACAAAAGTGTTTGCTAAACAAAGGGAATATCAGCAATAGATAAGGATGCCTTTCAAACCACTACCACAGCCACTGGCTTCTAAGGGAGAGTGGTGGTCTGTGGGGCACTCACCTCTTCATTGAGAATATGAAATTCTCAGTTTTCCTAAAAGAAAAATTAATTGAGAATATGACGTTCTCAGTTTTCCTAAAAAAAAATAAATTAATTATAATAGCTGTGTACCCTGCATAATAATAACTCAGTTCCAGACAAACATTGCCTGAGATGTGACAAAACATTAGTTAAGAAGCTGCTTAGTTATGATGTCTTCCATGAATAGCCAAATACACACCCATTCTGTGCACCATCTTTGACATTTGGGAGACTGATAAACATCTGTTCCATCAAGACATTCCATGACTAAACAAGCWTCTCCATTTCTGATTAATTTTGTAAGGAARCATGTGCAAAGTGAATAAAACTATKTAATTTATKCATTATYTGGGTCATTAGCTTYTCRTTTATTAAGAGCAAACTTGTCACAGTATTGAGCTAGGATTATAATTAAAATACATATWAAGGAACTTTTGCTCCTGTTTCCTTTATGTTTGTATTTCAATGGCAAACAAACAAACAACAAGCTTCTAGCAGAAGCTCTGATTACATTTTGTTTCTAGTTTGGTTCAGGACCATGTCTTGCATTAGAATGGTCTGACACAGGTTGGGTTTTTTTGGATTAAAGCAAATTATTAAATCGCTGGTATCAGCATGCAATTTTAAATACAGAAGAAATAAACATGGTCTGAGGAAAAACTGAGCACTATTACTTTTGAAAAATTGGCTTTCCATTTAATATGCAGTCTTAAGATRCTGAAGTCATTTATTTGGGAATTTGTGATTTTGAACTCTGTGAGTTGTTTTGAGAAGAAACTAATATGAATAATTTTGACTGATAGTACAATATATTAAAATTATTGAAATTATTTACAACCTGTATATATTGTAAACTGGCAAAATCTGATACAATGAAATTTAAATATGGATGTTTTATCTCACTGATTTTTTTTCTTTTGACAAAGAAATACGTCTATCCTCAGGAACTGTATTTAAGTTTTCCCGTAAAAAGACTGAAGAACATAAAATTCTGTTTCTGTCAGGTAAAAAAAAAAAAAAATTATATGAAATGGCTACCATGAGCATGGCTAATGCTCTGCTTTCTCTTCTACCACATTTTTTTCATTTACATGGTACCCTATGCTTTTTTTTCACAGAAGAGTAGAGGTCTGAGTGTTTGGAAATATTTTATGTTCTACTGTTAGTTTGAGAAGGTTTTTGGATAAAGGTTTAACAATCAGTTTCTAATGGCAGTTTATCCATTTTTCAAGACTCAAAATTACAGGCAAAATAAAATAAGTGGATCCATATCAGTAATTTGTTTCACAGTGAGACATAAACACTTTTCTTTTACTGTTACTAAAAAAAGATCTGTTGCACTACAAAAAAAAGCATTTGGTTTACAGTTTCTTAAAGCTAAAACATTTCTACAGAAWAAGGACCTTTTCCTGAAGTGAATCAGAAAATGAGCTGATTGAAGAATGACTCCCTCGCTCAGATGAAGSACCCAGGCTGCACGTGGTCAATTATGAGTGAATACCAAAGAGATTCTGGCTCAGATGACACAACCAAAATGCCAAGAACACAAACAGCTTTACCCCAAAAATCTTTTGAGCAGTTACTCCAGAACATGCKTTTGGAAAGGATTAACACATTTGGCTGCTGTGACGTTGCCAGCACTGCTAATATTTGTCAGCAGCACAAAACCCTTTAGGGCAGACTTCACAAGAGCAGCAAATGCAATTATGACACAAGCTTTCCTGTGTGACTCCTGAAACAAACACCATAYTTGGGCAGTGAAATTAAAGCAGTATTGCCCCATTCTTTTTTTTATTTTCCCTGTATGTTTACAGAGTCATTCAGAAATTAACTTGGCTCACCCAGTTCTACTCAGGTATTTATTGTGATATTAAACAATTTTTCATGATACAAACATTTTCTTCACTGAAGACATAATATTTCAGAATGTTATATGTTATTATAGAGAATTATGTGATATAGGCTGTTATATATTATATTACCTATWTCATTATATAACAAGAATACCAATGACCATTTTTTAAGTGTTTTCCAATACTGCTTTCCAACATCTAATAGAGTTCAAGAGACCTACAGAAATATTTATTAAGTAAATCTCAAAATAACTGAAGAATACAAAAATAATGAAGCAGCAGCTTGAAAAAAAACTTCAAAATCAGGTATTTGAGCTTACAAGAAGAAAGGGAAGTGTCCTAAAATCAGTATGCTCTTACTAGAGGGAAATGAAGAGTATCATTGCAGTAGCCCTCAGGAAAAAAAAAAAAATTAATAAGTCATGAAAGAGCACCATTGGACCTGACTCAGTGTTATTAAACTGCTCTAATGCAGCTCTGTGCTCTTTGTGGAGTGTTAATGCAAGGACAGAATGACACTTCAATGCTCAACATTCAAATTAACTTTGACCTAACACTTTGTTATTGGAAGTATTGTCAATGTATTCTTCTCATAAGAAGATTTTAGAGATCATTTGACTACAGAATGCAATTTCCAAACTGCCAAAGATGTGCCAGTTTTAAAATCCAAGACTGTGTAGAGCCTACTAGAGGAAAATCAATTTAGACACTTGGATATCTTGCATGTATTTATCATAATTTGTGTTTCAGACAGCATAATCCAAAGGACCAATTTTATTCCCAGATACACTTCTACAGCCTTCGAGCATACAGTGGAATGAGAAAGTTTATTTGTTCAATTTATTGTTTATTTTACTCAACCARGTTTTTCAGATGTAGTTTTCCATTTAATTAGCAGAGTATCCTTGCATGCTCCCCTTAGAGAGCACATTTCTGTTATATTCATGAGAAAATAAACTCTTCTTGTTTGTATCTATTGTGATCACTTAAATATTGCTGAGAAAGCCTCACCACTAGTCTGAAGTTGAAAAAAAAAGTCTTCAGAAAGTCTTAGCCAAAATAAAGTGAGCACTTATAAAAATATTACATTAATAATATAAAGAGTTGTACATTATGAAGGCAGGGAGAGGAAAGAAAATGGGTGACAAGGAGGCAGAATTGTGTCAGTTCTAGAGAATGAACCAGTTACACCTGGATGAGCTGAGGCTCCTCTGAAAACTGGTCCAGACAATGGCACAAAAGAGAAATTTGTGCCTTCCACAGCTTTCAACTTTATAAATTCCCAGTCCAAAAGTCTCAGAACTGATTGAAAATGGAGAAGAGYTGTGTGTTGACAGGAACTGATGCCATTCTGAGCCAAACCTTTGCTTCTACAGCAAGAAATTTTAATTGCTTTGTGATCAATATCCAAGAGATGTAAAGGAGGAAGAAAACTATAAGAACAGCTTTTAAACGCATAGAAACACTGTCTCTGTGAGAAGCTATACTTTCAGATTTTCATCTTAAGTAAAGAGAGATTATAATGAGTATTCTGGGCTAAGAGCAAAATTACAGTGGCTGGCCTTATTAACTCAGAAAATTACATTGGTATAAAACTGATGATACAATCCAGACTTAATGCAAATCTTCTCATCCATATAGCTAGGAAAAAAAAAATAACCCAAACCCCAAAATATATAATAGCTGTGTCTGGTAATTTCTTGCCTTTAACCTGCTGTAASCCTTTCCTCATGGAGTGATGAATGTTGCTAATTGCAATAAAAATGCTGTCACAACTGAATGAAATAATTTCACACTCATTCTCTATGGAAATTTATATAGGGCTTGAAACAGCAGAGTCTTCAGCAAAAAAAAAAAAAAAAAAAAGTCTTTCATACTTTCATGGTTTAACTTTATAATTTGAGTACTGCC
>NW_026623431.1:477028-491333 GCF_030028575.1 Malurus melanocephalus
ACTTTAGGTGCAAGACAAAAATTACAGTTTCTAAAGTGTTAGTAGTAAATTCACTGGATATCAAGAGCCTCTCCCTGACGTGGAAGAAATTTTCATCTTTATTGCATATATGTGTCTGTCAGTGTTAGAGAAACTGAGGTGAAATAACCCCTAGGATATGTTTTCCTAGCAAGACCCTTCAGAATGTTTAGGAGTGTGCTGTTCCCAAGAAAGAGCACAGACCAAGAGGGAAGGCAAATGCCAGTTATACACTGACAGTGCATGTGACAGCTCYCAGCTGCAGACTCCTGACACCCAAAAAATTCAAAGGCAGAGGAATATGAAGGGTAATTAATGATTCCTCTCTCCACAATCAATTCCTGATCTTTTAAACCAGGGATAAATAATTTGGCATTGCAGMTGTGTCCTTCTTTTTTCTTATATATATGAGAACTTCATCCGCAAGGAGARTTTAGGCAGCTTCATCAGACAGACACATGCTTCACTGAAGGATGGACAGGTACCAGCTCCTTCTCAAGTATTTATCCCTCTGAAACAAACTTTTTTCCAATAATCTGGCTGCTTCCTGTTTAAGCAGAAACAGATCTGGCTGCTGAAAGTGCCACACAGATGCATCTTTCATTTCCTCCCTTTCAGCTGCTGTTTATGACTCACCATTAGCAATTTTAATTATAAAAGCTTCCAGTTATCATTTTTGTATTCTACCATTATTGCTTATTGCTACACACCTAACTCTAATTACTATGAGGTAATTACTGCTGTTGAATTATGACAGTCCTCTACCTTTGATTTAAACTAGYAAAATCAATGGTTCTTCCTCTAAAGAAGCCACCACCATAAAATATTGATCAAATAATTTTACACACAGTGGTGGAAGCAGCATAATATGGATATTTAAGAGTAGCAATTAGCAGGAGGCTTTCCTGAACACAATGACATTTAAATCAGTAGTGGATGTCTGAAATGCCAGTGAGAGGGTTATCTGCAGAATGGAGGGGTGCTTACTGCTTAAAGAGGGTTAAAGATTTTCACTGCTCTGAACCTGGTCCTTGAATACCAATTCCAAAACTATATTTTCTGTATGATACTTTAGGTGGTCAAACCATTGTAATCCTGAGGAAGGACCTTTCATTTCCAAACATGGTGCCTGCCCTACATGCTCCAAAGGCACCGTGGCAGGGCTGTATCCCAAGGGAAACCATCCCATGTGCCTTTGCCTTCATGGAGATGCTTTGCCATGTTCTTCAAGGCAGAGTTTGTGGATTGAACTCAGAGCTTTTTGCCTGTGTCTCTTCACATTTCCCTTGGAGGGTCTACCTTTACAGCCCTGGCAATGACATGGCACATAATCATGTACATACCCCAAGATATTAATTAACAGTGTGGATGTGCAGAGCTTGGCCAGTCAACACACAAGAAATGCACCTGAGGAGCAATGGGTGCTCGTGCCTTCAAAAGCAGAAACAACTGGCAGGGGTTTGAGGGAGTTCCAGTGTACACCACGGTGGTCCCAGCCCACAAACTCAAACTGCAGCAAAGCGCCCTGAAATGAGCACAGCATGGGACTTCAGACCTCAGCAACCAATCCATTCCTAGAGGGCAASCTGTGTGCTCCTTGGTGGTGCAGACACAGCCCAAGAAAACCAAATAAACACAGTCAGAAATTTAACCACCTCTCTGCTTTTGACTGTCGGTTACAATAATTTTTCATCTTTTTCCAAGAAGGACTAACACCTAGTCCTGTGCTATGGGTAAATTCATTTACCTCYTCATGAGCACTTTAATTTTCTGTAATAAGATCAATACATCCCAGTTTGCATTATCTCAGTTCCTTCTCTATCAAAATTAATCTGAACTGGAGAGCCCATGGGTTCTAGAAGACCAATTGAGCTACAGGAACCCAAAACCATCAACCTTTGGTGTCTGTACTAAAAATAGTTCCAGTACTTTTAAACACTTTTTCCCTTCACATTTTTTTTATACAAGAGGTGCTACCTTCAGTTGAAATCTTTGTTTACAAAAGGCTCATCTGCAAAGCAACTTGCAACTTAGATGATAAGACAGCTACAAACTCAAAAGACAAGATAGAGCTCTAAATATTTTTCTCAAGGCCATGAAAAAATTTATGGCTGAGTGCAGAAGGATATTTGCATTGCCAATCTAGATAGAAAATTTTGTCTTCCAAAGTGAAGAATGTAACGTATTCATTAGCCTAAGAGTTCAGAAAAGTAGAAGGCAGATTTACAGCATCTTTTGCCTTACATGAACACCTTAAAAGACAGACAAGCAAACAAAAAAACTTTATCCTAAAAATCAAAAACAAAAAACAAACCCTAAACCAGGAGTCCTCCCTCTATTTTACCCAAAGTAATCCCYACTCCAGCTGTCTAAGGTTTTTCTTTTCTGTGAGTTATTGAGGTGCGATGACAAGTAGATTTCATGTGGGAAACACAAGTCAGGACTGTCTACTTATTTTGGAAAACAAAGAAAAAATAAAATATACTATTTAAGCCTGTAGCCATTTTTTGGCACAGAGTCCTTAGTTTCCTCACCAGAGTTAGACTTCAGCTACACCCTGCTCGYTTGATTACACAACCCAAGTCAAGAGGATTCCTCCATCCTCCAGAAAAGCTCTCAGTTCTCCCACCTGTCTGCCCCACTGCAGAAAACCTCCTCACCAACAGCCTCCTCAGTCAGGAGCATGAGAAGCTACTGAAGTCACACAGCATTTTATGTTGTCCTCTTTCCTCCCTTCTCTTTGGCAGACCAGCAAGGAGTGGAGACAAAATAGTCCTTACGAGATATTTATACTGGTTTGTGTCAGAGGCCAAAAGAGCATCACTGCAGGGGAAGATACCATGTATGAGAATTATGATGGCTCCTGTTCTGAGTTACTGTGACACTTGGGCTCTTTCAGGGGCAAAGGCTTTCATCTGTAGGGTACTTAAGTATCTGCTGCTTCCCAGCTGTTTGGGCACGGGTCTTTCCTTCTGCAGTGTAACTACTCCTCACAGTGAGTATGCTCCTGGTTCAAATGTGAGGCATTTCCATTTTCCTGAGCCCCTGTAACACTGGTCTGCTATGCCTCATCTGACTTAAAAGTTGCTACAATTGTATTTACTGCTTTAAAAAGGCTTCTGCCCCATTCCTTTTATTTTTTTTTTCTGCCTCTGAGGCTTGTGCTTTCTGTGGGGACTTCACAGGTGAACCACACTACCACATYCTTTACAGATCAGTCTCCTGGGTGCAGCAGAAGAGTATTCCAAACAATTTTTTCATATCCCTTTACAGACATTAATCCATCCTTCACCTCCAAGACTTATTCCACTGGGTCAGCATGGCAAGGTTTCGGTAGCAGGTGGGCTCCAGGTGTGGCTCTTGTGAGAATTGAGCTAATTTCTCCAGGACAAGTCTGTTTTGCCTGTAATAGTCACCAGTGAGTGATCYCTYYCTGTCCTTATCTTGACCCATGAGCCTTTTATTCTATTTCCTCTCCCCCATCCATCTGAGGAGGGCAGTGACAGAGTGGTTTTGATGAGCACCTGCAGTGCAGCCAGGGTCAACCTGATACACCTACCTTTTCCTGAAACCCCCATTACCATTCTCACCATCATTATTTCTCATTTCAATTCGTCTTCACTCAGATCATATCAGCAGCACACAGAAGGACAGGCAGAATTATTCCAGAATAAACTGAGCCAAAGGGGAGGGTTTTGAGTATCCCCACAAASACTGAACCAGTCTCTAACCCTCCCCTGTAATTCCTTCTCTTTGAAGGCAGGCTGTCACCACTGTAATCAGACTCCCATTCARCCCAGTCATTTTTGTAATGACCTAATTCTCCAATACATCCTGTATCAGGAGGTTCAGTTCGGGGTTTCGTTTGTAATTCTTTTCACTCTCATCACATCTTTACACATCAAACCAKTTTCAGAGTTTTCATTTTTACAAAGCTACCTCATAGAGGCCATCCTCAGGCTTTACAAGTGCCTTTTTTTCTTCAGCAGCCAAGCTTTATGTTGCTAAAATGTTAGCAGAAGCAACAGGCGTGCCAAAGCAAACCTTTCTTATACAAAGCAGGCCTTGTAGTTGTCAAAGATAGAATTTATATAAATAGTTTTTCCTTAAAGACAAGTAATAACAGCAACCACTTTCTCCAGTCCACTTTTACTTATTTAATGAAAATTTATAACCTCCATCCTGATTAAACCTTTTGTGGAGACCATTTATCTCAAAAATCCTGGGCATAGCTTGTTTTCTCTTCCACTGCAGTTGTTTCCAATATTTKTTTTCCTTTAAAAAAATCATAKTAAACAAGAAGTTCCTCCTTCCACTACTCAAGCCCCTCCAGAGTGTTCATCTTTGAACTGTTTGCTCCTTTTGGATTATAAATTGTCCARTCTTCTACCACTTGTGATGCAATATCTCCTATGCAGAAAGCTGTGCAAGGTACAAAATCCCATTTCTTATGCCCAGCACATTACCCCTTTGGAGAAGCAGGGTGGGAATGCATCGTACACTCTTTAAACAGAGGAATCAGCTGCTTGGGCCTTCAGAGACATCCTTAAGATGACATTTAGAGGGACCCAGGGTGAGGCTGAAAGCGTTTGAGGAGGGGTTGGAGCAYACAATTTCATTATCTAAACATCTACCCCCAAAAACTGGGGCTGATGAAGTCACAGCCTGCTCAGCCAGCTCTCCCCAGCTGCTACCAAGTATTTTTCAACTGAACATGTTGAATAGTTGAATTGGGCACTTTGYCCAGCTTGTCGTGAAATGTGACAACTGCCCCGCAGGTATCTGACCCCAACTTTTGTATTTTGAAGGTTCTGGKGCTTGAAATTTCTCTCAGAAGAAGCAGGAATGTCTCTGGCTTGTGCCAATGAGACATAGATGCAACTTTTATCTCCCCTAAAATCTATTTTAGGGGAGATACTCACAGACCCTGATGCTCCAGAAAGACAGCTGAAAATAGGAGGAATTATTCTGCATKTGTGTGTTTCAACAAAATGTGTCAGTGCTTTCCATCACACACTCACAACAGAAGGAGCATTTTCAGGTGGGAAACTGTTCACACAAAGTCAGCTGAACATTTTGGAGTAGACTGATACAATTTTTAGACTCAGATCCATTTGACAGCAAGAGTATTAAAAATCAAATTTCTTCTCTATCATCACTCAAGAAAATTTACAATGGATTCATAGTTCTGCTCTTTGTGGTTGTCCATGGGGAAACCTACAGCTCTCCCTAAGACTGATGCTACAGGAGAGCATTGATGTTTAAGGATAGTAACAGAAATATGTTTTCAGAATTTTTTTCCAAGCACTTTTTTCAGCAAGATACAAGCTTACTCTTTAAAAAAACTGAGTAAATGTGTGTAAATTATATTGCTGTGAGTGYCTAAACTCCTCTCTGTGTCTCTTCRTTGAAAGAGTAAGCAAATTTGCAGGAGAATCGATGCCAACATTAGAGAATAAAGATGATTCTGGATTTCAGATTCTTTTCTAATAGAAGACAGAGATTTAGAAGAAAGAGAAAAAAAATTAGATTTTAGTTGATATACAATTTTCTGTTTAAATTGTTTTCAGGCAACTCTATACATGATTTTCATATAACTACATACAATTAGGCTACAGCATAACAGCTCCAGCCCTGGTTTTATTACTCCTATAAYTGCATTAGCTAGGATAAAACCCCTTATTGTATTTGACTAGATTATTTTGTAAATAGCAGAGAATCAAAATTGCAGATCAGCATCTCATAGCAGTTTACATTTTTACAGAAGACTGCTGTAAATAAGACACAGCAGTATAATATGTGACCAAACACTCAGACAATCTCATTATTTAAATGTACATCMCATTTTTAAGGCTACTGACCAGAAAACAAATTTTCAGTTTTATCTACTGGCTTTGACTGATTTCTCTCTCTCTGCTGTCATGGAAACCTAYATTAAATTAAAGGCAAAGAAACAATGAAACCTAATTAATGCCTCATCCTTCTACTGTACAGGAAATGTACTGGGCAATACTTYGTAACATTATGGCAGCACAAACAACATGATTTTCAAACTCATAGTAAAAGGATTTCTGCTRAAAAATAAGTTTTGCTATAAAAATATTTTAAAAGAGAAGTAAGTCAGAAATAYAAGATGGATAAAAGAGAGTCTCTCCCACCTCTCTTCCCCCAGATATAACTTGAGGGGTRAAATTAAAGGAGGAAACACCACTTTGAACTGTTCATTCATTTAGACCATGCAACTTGGCAGTTTCTCTATAAGAGAAAGGATCACCCTGAGCTAGAAACAAGAGCCTGAAATGCTGCCCTGAGAGATGCAAAGGGGTGGGTGCTGCTACAAGGAGGCAGCATCAAGATGGTGACAAGAGAGTGTTCAAGAAATAGCTGGGAAAGAAGGATCTTGTTTCATTAAACTCTTTGTCACCCTCCAAGTTTCATTCATCTGTGTACTGTGATACCTCTGTGCTTTACTTCCAGCTTTCTTTTTTTCCCCCAAGGACTCTGCATTTAAAGAAATACAAACCACAACATCTTCCTTGTCTAGTCCTATCCTTAGAAGAAGGCTCTGCAAACAGAGTGGTACATATGATGCTTTTACAGCTTCACGCTAGAAATTCAGTATTCACAGAGAATATGGGAGAGGATAGCATGGGTGAAAGTCCTGTAAGCCTAACTGGAACTTTTTTTTTATTACATAGTCAAGTTTTCCAAGTAATTAAGATGGGAGATTAAGAGTAGTACTCTTTTTCCCAGGTTAAACCATGGATAGTTACAGGATTTTTCCTTTACCACCAATTCTAGACTGTACCAAAACYATGTCTCAGGGAAAGGGATACTTGTTGGACACGAATTTCATTATAACTATACATCCCCTGCTTCTGGGAGTTATGAACAAATAAAACAAAGAACCTCCCCAWTGTTAAACTGAATCAGTTCACACACAACTGATTAAGCAGGGGAAAGGTGTGTGAGCAGGGAGCACATTGATTTCTGGTGATGTGCACTGAATTGTCTGTCTGTGGCAGTGACAGGGCTTTGGTTCCAGCTGCCCCACGCTGTCAGCCTGGCTGGGAGCCTCAGCTGTGATTCCTGCCCTCCTCTGTGCCCAGCTCTGCTGCCCAGCTTGATAGTGTCTGACAGCTGAAACTGCTGACAGCATCCTTAATTCCTTGTGTTCTATACCTTATAAACAAGTGATGATTGCAAAGCTGTAGAAGGCATTGTTCACCCAGGATTTCCTACTCAAACAGAAGCTGGACARCAATTTGGAGAGGCCCCTTTGTCTCTTGTTTTTGGGAAAGAGCACAGACACACCAGGAGAGAACAAGAGCCTCGGTGACATGAAAAGTTTTCAGTTGTCTCCCAAGTAAGAGAGATCAAAGAAAAAAAAAAAATCTGTGAAATGAAACTGTTCAATAGAACAGATACAGAAAAATTAATATAATTTTTCTGAGGATGTCATTAAAGCAGGCTATACTTGTCAAAGATTGTGATGATACTAATTAAAGATAGATTCTATCTGAATTGGGAGTATCAACCCTTGCCACTAGTTATGCAGATATTGTGCATGTGGCATCCATTGTACTAAATAGGCAGCTAAAGAAAGAACAACAAGCAACTCTATATTTATTGATGGGGYATCCTGAAGCCTATGTATCAAACTATGAAAAGGTCATAAGATTTTCTTGAGTTATTCACAGAAAGGAAAAAGAAGGAGAGAGGTATTAAAAATATGTGGCTCATCTAAATGCAAAGGAAACCCAGGAGATAGATCTGAGCAAGCATTTCTCTGTATGTCACAGGTGAGTGACAATCTTGTTGAGCAGGAAAGAGCCTATCATGATTGATTAGGAACAGAGACAGACACCGTATGGAGTTTTTGAAGAGCTCAAAGGAAGTTTAAATGCAAGCTTGCTGAAAAAGCAGTGCCAGCAGAAAAGTTCAAACTCTTCTTCAGCACTGAACTTTTTGACAGAGAGTCAGATGAGCATTATTTTTTCCCCTGTTAGTCTGAGTGAATCCTGTTGTGCTGTTTAGCTGCCTCAGGCTGCTGAGCTGCACAGTGGCCAAAGAGCTTTAAAATGCTGTGTGGAACAAGAGCAAGTTCATTTCTCGATAACACACRAGCATGAGGCAGTCATCTCAGAGCTGGTCCCAAAGACACCCTGCTCTCTATGATTCCAGACACTCCCAGGGATATTTTCCATGTGTCACTGCTGTTTAAAAGACTTCCTTATCTTTATACACTAATGGCTAATGGCAATTGCTCATTGCAACTAAAATTCCAGTTTCCCCTTGAACAAATGCCAGAAAATCCTATGCTTTATTAGCATCCTCTGTAATTTTGTGATCCTAAATATGGATCAGAATCAGAGTTTGTGCTTATTATTTCACATGAACCAYGTTATACATGCACCAGACCTTTAGACCACTGCAGGTTACTTGGCTCAGAYCATACTTTACTAAAGATTGCAGAAATGCAGGCAACCTGACCATGGCTGAAGATCACTGAAAGACATCAGACTTCAGACCTAGTAAAAATATGCAGGTGCTCACCATATGAGCCTGGATCATACAGTAAAGCTGTTACAAGAAATGGAAATTGTCCTGCCTGCCAATTCCACAGAGCAGGTTGCACTGACTGGAAAGAAACTGTGCTCACCCTTCCCTGAGGAATGCAGTGCTGTGACAGATGTCACAATTTGCTGAGTGATGAACAATAATACTTGAGACCAGCACAGAATATTTTATTCCTCTCAGATGTTAAYATCCTCACTTTTAAGTGGTACCTACATTATTTTCGTGCCTTATGAAGCTCAACTCCTAAAATTCCTTTTAAATGGATATGGCTTAGAATGTGCTGTTTCTTTTTATTATATCATTTGATCATTTATCAATCACCAAATTATTTCCTCTATAAAGGAACATCTAGGTTTTGATTTTCTTCAAATAAGGGACATTTTCCTCAAGAGAGATTGTCAAGTTCTCTAGTTCAAGATAAACAAAACACCTGGTTATTTTAAAAATGGTTKCAGAGTTTTCCACAGAAATAACAACTTGAACAGAGGTTTGTAGCTCATCTCTCTTTCATTGGAGAGATGAGAAACAAAACCTGGATTTCTCTTGTGCTTTCGTTATTTTCAAATATCAATAAAGGAAGTCCAGACCTTGAAGAATCTGACTTATKCACTGATATTGTTTACACTTTCTAATTAGGTTGGATTTTGTACCCACAGAAGGAGAAAAATGCCTTCTCCTTTCACCCCACAGTTCACATCCTCACTGGGCTCATTACCATTTTTATTTGCTCCTRTATTTTCTCTCACCCTTCTCCCAGTCCATCTGTTGGTGAGGCCGTGAAAGCCATGGGCAATARGAAGAATTATTTCAGTTAGCTTGATTTCACWCATTTGTCAACAAGGTTCAATCCCWCCACCTCAGCTTCTGGCAAGAAAGAATTTGCTCTCTGCACCTRGATAAATTCTAGTCAAGCTGGTTAGAGAGAATTTGATGGGCAGAAGTGATTTTCCTACTGGCTATATCCATTTTGCAGAGGAATTTAAATACTCATMTTCACAGCCCATGACCTTTCTTTGGTCTGGATGTTAATTTGTAAAATGTGCATCATCATAGAAAGGGAACCTTAAATCCTCCCTTATGTGTCATGTACTTATGGAACATGAGAGTTTGTCTCTTCTCATTAGAATTTTGCACTGCAAAACTGTCATTCATCTTGAAACAGGATACCATTARTAATTTTCTGAAGTCTTAGGTTCTCACTGCACTTTACAAGTACAGTAAATATAATTTTCATTCAATAAAATGGAATTAAAAGCACACTTATGCTGTAAAAATCTGTAGTTGACTTTTAAATTAATAAAAGCTTTGATAAATTTTAATGAGTCAAGGCAAAGGTTCTCCTAGGCAGGCAAAATTAATGCATTACAGAATTTCCTGCTCTGGTTCAATTGCACTATTTGCCATTTTAAAATCACTCTGATGCAATCCTCACAATGGAAATTTGAAATTGCTTTGCACTCAGGATTTTTATTATTATTTAATCATTTATTTATGTCCCTCAAACCCAAATWTGCAGACTTTTGGTTTCTGTTCTGTCCCTTTGAACTGGCAAAAGAAGTCCACAAATATTTGGCAACTTGAAATATATAACATTTTTGGACTAGTTGTATATCTGTAGGATCTGCTCAATATTAAAGTTTTGTGGTGGAATTGTTAAGCACTTATTTTTATTATAATTTTTATTCTGTAACAATCATCTACCTTGCATTCACACTTGGGATGGTTTTACAGGTGCATCCAACACAGTTTTGCCCTCTGACGCCCATTCCACTGTGGTTGGGCTTTGCTAACACAGTGCTGAGCTGCATCTTGTATAATCTTCCCTTAACAGGACAGGCTAATTGCAGTCCCAGCCTCCACAGCCCAGGAAAGAATTGATCCCGACTGAAAACTGTGGATTGACATGATGGGCTCATTACTCTGTCACAAGAACCACTTTACCTACAGGACCTTGGTTATCAGTCTAATTGCACACTCCAGCTTTTGTGCTTGGCATTCATAAGCTTTAAAGCAGAGAATGGAAAAAAAATAAAGAAAAAGAAAAAAGCACTGCTTGCCAAAAGTGGCTGTTGAAGCATTTGAAGAAATATCTAAGTGCTTTTCTTCTTTCTTTTGCATCTCATTAAGTTGAGAGCACCAAAATCCTGCTCTCCTG
Organism: Malurus melanocephalus; assembly: GCF_030028575.1. Lineage (NCBI taxonomy): Eukaryota > Metazoa > Chordata > Aves > Passeriformes > Maluridae > Malurus > Malurus melanocephalus. Next base: position 487,782 of record NW_026623431.1, read on the forward strand.
CTCCCCTGAGAACACCCCTGCCATAACACTGGAGGCCTGCATCCCCCCAAAAAGAGTAATATTCATTCCTGCCATGAATGTGCAGCTCTCTACACCACAAGCCTGAGACACAGCCAAGGCTCTCTCCAAGCCCAAGAGAGTCTGCTTTGGGTAGCAGCTCCCCCCGTGTGAAGGCAGAAAAGGTAAGAATTGCAAATTCAGAAGAGGAACATGACTGGAAATGAAAATTTTTAAAAGAGATGGGATTATTTTTCCCAGCAGCTTGATATTTATCAATATTTATAATAAGATTCCTCGTGCAGTGAAAGCTTTCTGTGAGAAGAGTTTATTAGGGTCAGCAAATAAAGTCTGTGTGYCAGTAAGAATGATGCACAAGGCACGCTCCTAAGAAAGATCTCAGGATACAGAGACAAACAGAAGATGAAATATCTCGTGCAGCAGTTTCYAATGCAAAAAAGATCAAAACTTAAAATATGCCAAAGGCCAATTCTTGCTTTTAAGGAGAATGTATAAAAGTGGAGCACAAATATATATATTTCAAGGTGACAGCAATTTCTCACAGGAAACAATTAGAGCAAAATTTATCCAGACAGTGTCCCAATACTGTCAATTATTATCTTAGGGTATTAAAATCAGCACAAAACATAGATAACTGTTAGATCACACATTCATCTCTTTATGGTGTTGTTACAGCTAACATTCCTTTAGCACAAGCACCCAAAGATTACCAGTTGGCCATATTGAGTCCAATGCAATTTCCACAACTAGAAATAATATCCTGAACATTTACAGCTCAAGTAAAATATTTTCTATACTCTCTTCTTCCAATTATCTTACCCTTCCTGCTGCCTTATCACCTTTCCCTGCCCTTTTTCCTCTATCATTATCTCTTCTAAGACTGTAGARAACAGAAAATGTTTTCAGTCTTTTTCAGTACCTTCACCTATTTGAGATTTACATTAATGCAGTGATGAATTGATCTAGCTATATGAGGAAAGAACTCACCCTCTGCTCCATCTATAGCAAAAAGAATTCACCCATTTAAGATCTGTTCAAGATGCTAAATATATTTTTCTCCTTCAATTTACRATCTCTTCTTGGCTGGAAAAGAAACTTAGACACTGTCAGTTATCTGGAATGGCCCAGGATTACATGACCTGGCATTCACGACCTCAGCTAAATTTGCAAAAGTAAGAAACATGGATGGCATCAATAAACATGTGACTGCTGTCCAAATGCCCTGAGACCAAATTAAACAAAAAAGTCTGTGCCTGGTCAGAGCCCAGCCTGGGTCCTAGCAGGAGACAACACAACCCCACTGCTCCCTTCCAAAAACATGATGCAATTTTTCTGTTAGACCAGGAACTTTACTCACAGTCTTTATTGTGGTGTCTCATGAAGCTCAGAAAGCTGGTCATACMACTTGTCAGGAAAGAAATTTTGAATCCCCCATAAAATCTTTTCATTCCATATTAGGTCTCGTATATCAAGGCAAGTTAAACACCCATAAAACCACAGCCACTAAGCAAACTCCCCTGAGACTGACMTAAACAAGCTCCTCTTGTTGTCTGGGGTCTCTGATAGGTTATTGGTCCTCCTTGGTTGGTTATTTTCAGCTCCACCCAGCAGTAAAACACTTGGTCTGGTGTTCTTGTTTCCCTAAGTTTGTAGATTCAGTCATATTTATAATGCCAGCTTGAGGAGCAAAGCCATGCTWTGGGGCAGTCCAAGCTGACATTGCTCCCAAAGTATTCTGGAAAGAGCACATTCACAGGGAAGTGTTCATTTTCAGTTATGTATCTGGATCTGTGTGCACATTGAGCAACCCAGCCAACATGTGAGACTGAACAAATAATTTCTTGTTTCCAGAATCCATTTTTTCCCTCTTTTTAACAACCTCCTTCTTTTGAAGACAGACACATTGGGGTATTAGATGACTTCAGAAATGCATGAACATTTTTGCTGCAATATGTGTCCTTCASTTGTCACTGGATTTGAAACAGTCTTACTGTAGCTGGTGACAGTAATGTACTTTTTTGGGTCTGCCATGGAATACATGCAGTTTCCATGGACTGATGAGTCGAAAGAAAAATACATCACAGTATATAGCTGCTCTGAGAATGCAGCTAACACTTCTTCATGGCTTGTTAAATAAATCAAATGTATTGTTTTGTCTATTCTGGGAAAATGACCTRTAAGCTGACAAAAGTTAATGGTTATCCTTCTCTCTCTGTTGCTTTAGAAAATGTTCTGACAAGTTAAAAAACTTTAGCAAGGCTATTAAAAATAAGATCACTTCGATGTTTCAAAACTTTTGAGAAATGGTCCAATTTTTTTCAGTTTTTTCAGTTCCACTTCAGCATTGAAACCACTTTGATATTTTTTTACAAAAAAAAATCATCTTTTGTGGTAAGCCACATTGTTTTCAGGGCAGCCAGTGAATGTTCAAACATCTCCTCACTTTCAAAGACAAGCCACATGATACCAAATCTACCTGACTGGTATGTAGCAAGAAACCTGGCTCTTGGTTCAGTCCTAATGCACGTTGTAAGAAATGCATTTAAAATACAAATAATTTCAGGAACACCACTCATCTTGCCCAGGGAATACTCAGATATCTGGGGAAGGATGAGCATGGATAAAATGCTGAATATTAGAGAGGAACAGTCTCAAGTYGGCAGCTGACATTTCTACAGCCCATTCATCTATGCTTGAAATACCCATGACAAAAACAAAGTTCTGATAAAAAACAGTGCTGCTTTTTATTTTAAGAAGGAATCTCTATTATCAGAAATGCTTCCAATGGTGATAAAACTGGCTACAAGGCTCACATATCTTTAAGCATTTATTCAATTTCATTTCTAAAATGAAGGTTATAAATCAAGCCCAAACCCCTCCTGAAAAACACTGTTATCCTCCAAGCTTTTATGAGCATTTACAGAAGAATGATTCCTTTCTGTGTCAGATGTTATGAAAGACAGTTCATACTTCAAATAATGTGATTTATGGGTAGAGATTGTGAAGTTAAATTTAATAAAGCTCAGAGAAGATGCATGACCCTCCAAAAGCTTTTTAATAGAGATCTTTCAGAGTTGAGGTGCCACCCTTGTTTTAGATGAGCTGCTCTGTATTTTTGTGTAAACTGTGGTAATTGATGGACCCAGCAGAACCATCCACCACAGAACATTTACCTTCTTTCCTCTTCTTTATCTCTCCTCAGGAATTTAACTGATGATGGGTTGTGTACACACATCTCATTGCTTTCTTCAGTTATTATGGAAAACGAAAGGATTTTCTTGTATTTGTTTCTTGAATTGCCARCTTTTATTTTTGATGATGTAATTGCTCAAAGAAAGATTAATATTCTCGGTCACTATTCCCCTTTGTTCAAGAAGTTGTTGGGAGATTTATTACTATATTAATTTTATTTTGAAGTCCAGATGATAAAAATCATCAGCTGTTCTTGTCAGGGACAGTCCCACAAACTCATGAAAAGGTTATCATGACAGAATTTCCTTCAAACATATTTTTTAATATTGATTTAGGATTTGA
>NW_026623431.1:491438-495330 GCF_030028575.1 Malurus melanocephalus
CCCCAACCTCAAAGACACTGAAATTATTCTCACAGAAAAATAAAAGTATTTTGATTTCTGGATTTTAGTCATCAAAATCATACCTTAGACAGGATTCACATCTGGAAACTGATGTGAACCCTAAGAGAGGGCAAAAGAGCCTGGAAAGACAGACTTGGCCTAAAGAACCCCACCATTTAAACAAGCTGCAGCTGTGTTATTCCCCATATACCACGACATAATCGTTCCTTGTTAAATTAATATTCCAGTTTCTGAAACAATACAGGGTTAGTAGTTCCTGCTGCAGTCCGCTTGTACATTTACAGTGCAATTAGCAAAATGAACAGTAAAATGTAACTCTGATAAATGAAACTACTCTAGCTGCAATTACTGTAGAAGAAACAGAAATTCAACTGCTTCCTCCCATTAGTATGTCAGGAATTGACTCATAAGAGGAAAACTCATGGATTCCTGCTAATCATCTAATATAAGTTATAACTACAATGGAAATGTATTTGATGCAAATTATTATTGCATCTAAACTGCAAGTGAAAATACATTAAACAGGACACTAGTTCACCAACAATCAATGAAAATGCTATTTTAAGAAATTATTTCTGGGAACAACATATTTAARGACTATTCCATTCATATTTGCAATGTTCCTTTTCTCATTGCAGTCATAAAAATGTAGTTTCAAATATTAAATAAATGAAATATAACTATTATGTTCAAAAGCTTCATATGGCTTAGTGTTAACAGATGTCACCATTATTTGTGGTTCACTTATGATTTTTGTGCTTTGSCCTTGTTGCAGTTCAATAACAAAAGGTCATTATTTGAAGATAATGTGTAGAATATCTTGAAATTCAAGTGAAAGTTGAGACAGAGAAGTCAGAGGCCTGGAAAATATTACTGCAACCTGAAAGTGTAGACACTCCAGAAATATAAGTTGTTTTAAATTAATTTAGGATTGTTCAAGCTAATTTTTTATAGAAACATATTATGAGCCTCATACAAAGAAAGAGTTATTTAGGGCAGACTAGATTAATTTTGAGAATGCTTGGGCTCAAGATTTCCCTTTGTTGTCCCAGGGTGAAACACAGGTTCTCTAGAAGTCTGGTAGCTCACTTTGGAGCAAGGGAATTAATCACCAGACATTTGAATGTGCAATGTTTGAGGTGAACACTTCAGGTAAAATTAATAAGTGTCAATTAAATTATTTTCTGGAAATATTTCTACCATTCCAGTTGTATTAGTCCAAGCCCCTGAACGTCAGTAGAGCCTCCTACAGAATCACAGAACCACAGAACACACTGAATTGGAAGGGACCCACAGGGATCATTGARTYCARCTCCTGGCCCTACACAGGACACCCCAAGAATCACACCATGTGCCCAAGAGCATTGTCCAAACCCTTCTTGAACTCTGTCAGGYTTGGTGCTGTGACCACTTCTCTGGGGAGCTGTTCCAGAGCCCAATCACCCTCTGGGTGAAAAACATTTTCCTGATATCCAATCCTAAACCACCCCTGTCTCAGCTTCATGATGTTACCTTGAGTCCTGTCACAGGTCATGAAAGTGAAGAGATCAATACTTGATCAGATTGGTCAACTATAACCATTTGCTAGAGATATCAAATATAAAACATTGTTTGTGCTCTGAAGTATCTTGAATATTGTCCTGTTTGCCTGAAATGTTTTGTAAACTCCAGAGTACTACACTTCTTTCAATGCATCATTGTCTGCATTTCTCATACATACATATAAGTATACAGTGACTCTTGTGATCCTGTGACAGTATCTTAGAAGTGCAAGAAGGATAAAAGTCATCATARCACCTATACATTTTAAGGTATTACTTATTTCAAGTTTAATCTTTGKCATGAAAAAAGAAAACGAGAAAGGATATTTATCAACTGATTATAAATCAGTAATGGGAATCTAGCATTCTTTTTGTTTCACAATAAATATTTGATTTTCAATCCTTCAGCACTGTTAAGTTTATCTCTCAGATCACATTAACCCATGAGTCTTTCTGAACAGTGTCTGGTTACACTGTGGAAACTTCCACACTTCCTGATAAAGAACAAAAGTTAGTAGAATTTTTTTAAAAGGTAGATAAATTCATAACAGAGAAATCCACAGGCTCCTAAGCAGAGATCTACTGTACCTTTGGTAAAGAAGTCCCAAGATTATAGGTTGCTGGAGCTTTGGAAAATATACTCAGATAGTTTTGTATTACAGCCACAAGCCACAATTTTTATTTATTTTTCTTTGAGCCTTCAACAGGGTAATAGATTAGCTCAGGGTAATAGATTAGCTCAGATCATTCATGTCAGGTGGAGAGCACATATATATATACGTAATATACATAATTAATATATAATAAATATATATGCATGTATGTATGTGTTTAGGTCCTTTTGGAATCAATTTTGGGTCCAAATGTTTTCCTGTTATAACAGAGTGCAATTATACTATAGCTGCACTCACTCAAGACAGAACAGTTTGTTTTTTAATTCATGAAAGGTGCTAACCTGGCACCMGGAGTGAGTTAAGGGATTGACAAAACACTTTAGGTTTGGCATTGACCTCAAGYAAGACAGCTAAAACTCACAAAGCACAAGATCAGTGTGCATTGTGACCATCTGCAGCCAATCAAGCTATTGACAAACTGAACAATTTTCATATCATAATGGTTTATGTCATCTTCTCCTGTTTGTTTTGTGAATGATATAGGTYATTAGATAAGGTGGAAAATTCTGCATCCCATTACTACTATCACTACAAATGCCAGCAAATATTATCACACTACATTAGAGCCAGTAAATAATTTAAGTTGATAGTGTAGTGACCAGCATTTTCTCACACTCATATGTGACCAAAACATTCAGCGGCTAGCRTGAGGCAGATAAGGGAAATTTCAGGTGGCAAAAAGACACTTTTCTGCCTTCTTGTGTCAGTAATTTGAAGAAAGTAATTGAGTTTTGAATTTTTTTGTGAATCAAGTTAAAAAACATAAAATTAAATTAATGGTTTCTTTTGATATTCCACAGTTTTATGAGAGACTTTTAGTCAAAGTATTGTTAAAAATAAATGAAGAAGCTGGACAGGACAACACATTTCCACTCAGTGCCATAACAGTTTAGAGAGAAACCAGATCAGAAATGAACAAATGAATATGAAGTTTAAATATTCCAATTTTAAACCACAATTTAAAAAAAATTAATAAAATTTATAATTCTCTGTGAAACCTTAATGCCTTTAACAAAGGAAGTCACCAAAAATCTTTTTGCTCTTTTCAGCTTTCCAGCCTTCCATACTCTGAACTGATTCAACAAGAAGGAGAAAATGAGAGATCCTTGAAAGCATTTGAAAGATTTTCTTACCACAAATTGACTAGGAAGGGGTGTTCCAGGCCTTGCATTATCTGTAGCTCCCGGAAAACATTGCGAACTTCATCTCTCTCAATGCACTTCTGTTTATTCATATACTTCATGGCATACATTTTCTTGGTGTCTCTCTTCTGYACAATGCACACCTAATAGGCAGCAAAGTAAAAGAAAAATTTTGACAYCTTGAGAAAGTGAATGCAGTTGTGACTTGGGAAAAAATGAGCCTTTTGCAATATTTCAATAATTCAGATCTGGGTACTACAGCTGAGTAACACCTTCAGTAAGTTCACTTCACAGCTCTGCRGGATTCTTTGTAATAGATTTTAATTAAAAATTAACAAAAGAATGATCCAACCTTGCATAAGAAGGAATGGGGACCCAGAAAATTGTCATAACCTTCAGAAGTTGCATGGTAAAGCTGAGAGGAATGTGCTCCAGGGGCTGAAATCACAGGCTGCTTCATCAGCCTGAGAAATCACTGCCTCCTGCCTGGGATAATGTGCAGTCATTGTCCTCA
>NW_026623431.1:495490-500971 GCF_030028575.1 Malurus melanocephalus
TTTTTTTTTTTTTTTTTTTTTTTTTTTTTTTTTTTTTTTTTTCAGAAGCCAAATAATGTAAACTCAGGAAGAAAATCTTAGTCAAGAGAACACCCATGGATTGTTTTTTGTCATGTCATCCTACTTTGAGGATGGAGCTGGAGAGTGTCATATCCAAGCACCATATCCAAGCATCATGATAACTACAGTTTTTGGCAACACATAAATATACAGTTTTTCTAAATGTAATGGAAACCTCTGATTAGGTGTCACAGGTCTGTGGTGTCTAAGTTCAAAGGGATTCTGGATTCACTTGGCGTGGACATTATTTTTTATTTGTATATTATAAATTTTTTTATTTGTATATTGTATATTTACATGTACACRCAWATGCMCACATACACACTCCCATATTACACRCACCAAAAAATTATACCATACACTCATTAAATTCGTCCTCAGAGACCAGATTTCAACATGGTGACAACCAAAAAAGAAATCCTTTGTGTCTGAGTTGTATTTTAAGGAACTTRTGTGCTCAATCTTTAGGAACAATCAGGCGCCACTAAGGCAAGTTTCCACAGCTGAAACTGGGAGGAAGAAGGCCAGTGAAACCAAAGCACATTTATTTCTCTGAAACTTTATTTTTATAAAGTGTGTCCTTTAGCTCAAATCTAGTCCAAATAGAGGAGTTAATAGAGTACTTTTAACCTCTAATGATAAGGTGTGATTAAGCAATTTCTAATTGCCTTTTTCTAATATCAGGAGATGTTCTGCTAATTAAGGAAAACATGGATGGTAACATTTTGTTCTGAGCCTGTCAATGCTGCACAATGGTGAGTACTGAAGTTTTGTTTAATTTTTCACCTTGGACTGTTAGAGAAAATCTGAATATTGTTGATGCCCTTAAGATAACTAAAGGTTCACATTTATATGGAAAGAAACCTGGCTGTGAAACAATGGGGAATTGTGTTTGGCTTTTGGGGGAAGAAAAGTAGCAAGTGGGATCAAGCTGAAACTGAGTGGGAAATGAAGGAATGGAAATGAATTGATGAGGCTGCCACATGTCCTTCAAAAGCATAACTAGAATTTTCAGGGGCAAATCCTGACATCCTGTTTCAGCATATGTGGAGACTCCAATTTACTGTCACATTTGCTGTACAACATTTGAGGATTTTAGCTCAGAATCTAAGTCCAGAAGTTCAGTCACTTACATGAGTTTGCATTATGATTTTTCATTTACAACTTGGCCAAGAGTCAGGTGTTTGCAGAAGGCTCCTATTCCATTACATAAAAAGCCTTCCTGTTGAAGGGTTCACTAGAGAGACTGCTGAGAGGATGGGGTTTTACTCAGCTGAGAATTACAGCTTTGACCAATGTGGAAAACCAAGATCTTTTGCAGCATTTAAATATGTAATATTAGCAGGTTTTGAAACACTGCTGTGCCTCTCTTACCTGGCAGTAAAGACAAAGCTGKGCTGAACAGACCTTCTGCTGTTGGTAGCAGCTTTCCTAGCACACAGCTTCAAAGCAGAATGATAGTAAACATTTTCTAGTAATCTACACCTATGTAAATCTTTTAACATGGTTACAAAATCAATAGGATTGTAATGACTATTATAAAGCTGCTTCCTACTAAAAATCAGGAAACATAACCTGCACCCATACTGATGTCATTGTGAAAAATGCCTGACATTGCTATGACAGCACAGGATCATAGAGGAGATCCTCCCTGGCACTCCTCCCTGCTGGCTGTCAGCCTTCTGCTGAGCAGGACATCAATGGATGGAAACTTTCCATTAATGCAAGAAAGAAAGGAAAAGCCCTTCAGCTCTTCTCACATGTGCAGTCTCAATGAGAAATGTTTAAGTTGGGTGGTTTTTTTTTGCTCCAAAGGAGCAATTTTAAAATAAGGATAAACAGGTGCTCTGGCATCTCAACAAAAAATTCTGTGATGACTCATTATGATGCAAGTCTGTGCAGAATTGCCTTATTTACATGTATCAGTATGGAGGCCTGTCACACTTACATTCTCTTTCCATTTTTCTGTGAATATCATTTACCTAAGCCCAGACAGTCTGATGATTCAGAGCAAATACAAGTCATGAACTCAACAACTATCCAGCTTTATATAGTTTATCCAACTATCCAACAGAGTGGGACAAGAGCATCCATCTCCCCATGAGATATGGATCTAAACAGGTACAGGGGACTATCTTTGTACCTGGGATGGTTTCCCTTCTAATTTCCCTTAAAGAGACTGTGGATTACCAGTTTGGATATTGGCARCTGTGTTGTACATGTTTAAAGGTAGGCATTATGAATCCCCATTAATTTTCTCTGGAATGGTATAGTGCTGTTTCTAAAAACCTCTTGTGAAAAAAGCCTAAAGAGGCTTTTTTGCATACTTTAGTTGCTTTCACAGGGTAGTGTCTTTTGTTATTTCTGGTAGAAGGCAACAGTGAGCTGTCTTAAAACCTATAAGGTTAGAAGAAATTTGCCCAGAGAGTGACTTGGAGCAGTTTCCTCCCAGAATCTGGGGGAGAAAGCAAATAAATTATGGCTGTAGGGCTAAGCTGCATTTTTCAAGAGCAACATATGCTGTGGTCCACTTCTAAGCTACCTTCTTGGGGTTTCTCTAATTTCACATGCAAAAAATAGACAACTCACATATCAAGTTTAATCTGATGATCAAGAGGTCACACAGAGACAGTGCTACGGGTGACAAACTGCCCTATGGGCCATTGTAGAACTTAGTAGGTGAAGTGAGAGAGTTATGCTAAGAAAACTGGTGCAGATTTTGCTAAAGTTTTGCTGAAGAAAGCTGTATGATGCTGTGTTGGTTRAGCAACCACAGGCAGCTTCAACAAAGTTCTTCCCAGAGCAAAAGCTGCAGATGGCTGAAAWATCTGAATTGCTGCAAAACACAGATTTCTCCTGTTTCCCACTAGAAGAGACTTCTAGCTGCTATGTGCTGGTCTGGAAAGAACAAGGTGCTCTTAGTCTCAGTTTTGCTCTGAATTTGGCACATGAGTACTTAGCCCTCTCAAACTGCCACATGATGCAGTTTCATGACAGATCATAAAAGAGGAGAGATGCAAACCCACAGCCAGAGGGTTTGCACAAGGTCACTGTTCTGTGGAGAGCTGGAAGCTGGAGCACACACTCACCTATCTCCTGCATGATTTCGTSCATTTTATGTCAGCAGATGATTTGGGGCAGCTCCAGCTGCCCTGGGGAGTCCCAGCCCAGCAGTGGGGCTGTGGCACTGCATGGTCGGGCAGGAAGAACTCACCCCAACACAAAGGGCTGCAAGACAGAAACCAGACCCATTCTTCACATTCCAGGTGGGAACTGATGAATCTGCTATGGAGCATCTGCCTGAAATACTGCTACTTGTCTATTCTAACCCATGTGCTCGGGAAAAAATCATTCTCACAGCCTACAAGCAGAGCTGGAAAGATTTACACAAAGAGGCTGGAAAATGGGTATCATAAGTTTGTCTTTATACTGCCAGGGGATTTCCTTTACACAGGGAGATTCATTCCCAGATTCCCCTGAGCAAAGCATGGCATCTGGAGCAGCTGAAGCATCTGCTTAGTATCCTTTCATATTAACTCAAGCTAAAAAAATGGTTGTTATATTGTCAAACAATATTAATATTCTGCAGTTGTATGTTGTGTTGCTTTTATGATAGTAGCATATTTTTTCTGAAATATTTTGCATATCATTTACTAAAGTACCCTCAATCAGTGCAGACGTGATTCTGGGCTCCCATCTGGTTTATACCACTGTAATTTCAATTACTTCATCACAGGAAGTCACTGTTTTATACAACCAAATTAATCAGAACTAAGTCTTGCGTCTCAGCATCTTAGACAAACAGGAGAGAGTTTGTACATTGAAATTATAATTTGAATTTAATTTAAGGAGGTCAGATTGTTCAATATACCTACTCCCATGAACAGAGAACTTGAAGAAAATTGGTGCTATAATATCTCTGAGAACTAGTTGTTACACATGAATACAAATTATTTTGCAGCAGTAACCCTGCAATTACATGGTTATTGTTGCAGTAAAGGACAATGAGAATTCTTGTATTTCAATCCTCRTCATTTTTGTGCCTATTGGATGATCTTCAAATAATTTTTTGCAATCACTTATTTGAGAAGAGTGATAGCTCTACATAAAACAACATGGGAAAAAATTAGCTAGRTTAAGCAGAAGAGAGCACTTTTAAGGTTTTGCATTTCTCTGYCCTTGCAAAGGGGCCCTCACCCTTCCACATCATACAGGAAAATAAATCAGGCCTACATACTTTATGAAGGCTTGTTGGTTGATTTTGATCCACTCTTCTCCATGGCATTCAGGAAACTGGTGAATGTTTCTATGGTATTTCTAAAAWCATCTTATTTTCTTACAGGTTTGTATGAGTGCAGTTCTTGTGAACCTGCTTTGGGGAATCTGTACTGGTTAAAATAGAGTTGCACAATCCCCAGAGATCATGTTTAAAATATGAGTTCCCTCTAAACTTAAATCCTTATTTGCAGTTGTAAAATGAAACAGGAAAGTCTTTGGTGTAACAGGTTTGTTTTTTTTCCCCCCAGATGAGTACAGGCTTCTGACAAATCACCTTGTTTTTCCTTCCATGGGCAAGGGAAAGAAAGAAAGCCATTTTAAAATGGCCTATTATAACATAGCCAAAAGCACAACATGGTAAATCAGTCACCATTTCAAGTCTCTGTGAGTCAGTCGTGCCTTTATTGTTCATTTAGAAGCCTCGTTGTTGGCAACTTTGCCTGTTATTGTCCTTCTGGAAGTACCTGGCAGCAGAAAACGTCAAAAAACGATGCAAGACTGTTAATCTCTGTTGTTGGGTGTTTACTGCTTGGGGTCTGTTGTGCTGTAGCATCTTGCAATGCGTAACACCATGTTCAGCATCACGCTTTCCACAAACTGCCTGCTTCCTTTATGGCTCCTCTGTGGCCTCTTCTGCTTTCTGAGAGCAATAGGATGTTTTGAGACATGCTCTATTTTTTTATTTTATTGCTCTTGGTGCAATACCTCCCTCTCTCTCTCTCAATATCTCTTAAATTACTCTGGTTGCTACAGCAACCTTAGGCCTCAGCAGGATGYTGCTGCAGGAGGTGTCTGACATGGCAGAGCCTCTGCCTGCCCAGCTCGCTGTGCTCAGAGCTCACTGGTGCCTGCTCTGTCCCCCCACAGCTGGCTTCAGAAATCAGCTGGCTTTGCCTTTGGCACTTTCAGTTCACAGTAACAATGTTAGCTGTTACAGGAATTCCTAGGCTCAGTATCTCCAGCTCTTGTCTTTGCTGAGAAGTGGCCACCTCCTTTCAGCCTCTGCCTCTGCACCCTCTGCTTCTGATGAATGTGTCAAGAGCAGGTGCAGTCTCATAGACACTGTAGCATATTTTTCAGGAAAAGATATATCACAGCAGTTTTGAGGAGGGTATGAAATGGGTGTGGAGAGAGGAGAAACCC
>NW_026623431.1:501193-529178 GCF_030028575.1 Malurus melanocephalus
CAAGGAGATCTCCAGGTCCCCTGGCAAGGAGATAAAGGAGGTGAGCTCTGAGCCTGTGTAGGACCATCACAGCCACAGCTGCTGTGTAAGCTGGTGATTCTTTTGTTCAAGCCAAGTGACAGCAAGCCATAGTAGAATGTCTGTGATCACTCACTGAGCAGTTTCCTGCACTCCTGGGCATGAGCAGTCCTGCCTGGTGTATGATTGTGCAGAAAGATACTGGCACAGTGCAGGGATCAATGGTAGCCAACCACTACTCTAAAAGTTGCCTTTCTGGCCCCAGTGACATTGCTTTGCTAACGAGCTGAAAGAAGGTCTTGGCTTGATGCTTTGGTGTCTTTGTAAATAACAAGATTTTTTTTTTGTTTGGTTTTGGGTTTTTTTTGTTTTTTTTTGTGGAAGACCTTTAAGCTGGTTATGTTTAACAAGTGATTCTAAGTACATTGGAAAGGGAAGCTTAGAAATTCTGATGAAATAGGTTTTATTTGTACATTAAAAATTTGCCTTCTAAGTAAATTCAGAAGGAGACAATTTTAAATACTCACACCAAAAATGCTGAATTCTGATCTAAGTAGCTATTCCTTTGCRAGGGCCAGCATGATTTGGATGGACCTTTAACTTCTTTTCCTGTACGTAACTTGCGCTCTTGGACCTCAGTTTGGTTTGACACAGTATTCCATCATAGTGTTAATAAACAACCACAGATCTCTGCTGCCCTGATTTTTAAGAGGTTCTTCAGTACCATTTTGCCCAAGCATCATATTCTCCTCAAAGAGAGTTTCTTTTGAAAACTACTGAATTGAACAAGGACCGTGCCATGAAGAACCATGCTGTTCTGCAAGAAGTGTTTCTGTCCTCTCTAAAGTTGAAGTCACTGTTCTGCATGGAGGCCAAGAAACAGCAAAATCCTTTGTGTGTTCTTAATGCATGACCACAGAAGTGTTTCACCAGCAATGACCTGGCATGTACTCAGGAATCACTGAAATCAAGATCTAGACTGTAATTTCAATTACTTCATACAGGAAGTCACTTTTATACAACCAAATGTTTGGTTTGCTGCTGTTTGTTCAGTCACCTGRTCAAGTATCAGTTATATTTCACCTTCAAATGTATTCCTGTGAGAAATGGTTTCTGATACCTTTAAAATATGATTTTCTCTGACTGCATGGCTTTGTATTTACCCATATTAAAATTTAAAACCTTGTTATAATCACTATTACAGGAAAAAAAGGTTGTCTACTCAAGTGTAAATAAACCATTAATCTTCTCTCTTTCAGAAAAAAATCCTGTTGAATTGAACAAGCATTTACTCAATGATCATAATTATGGTGTATGCCAGTTTATACAGTCCCAAGTGGATTTAATCTATGTAAATAGTAAATAGTAAATACTGCAATTATTTTAAAGACATAAATAAGTCCAGAGATTTAAGAATGAGATCACTCTGGTGGGCTGTCTAAAGTAAAGTAGTCTGCTCYTACCTTTGTGTTCTTTATTGTTTTCAGGACAGATTTCTAAATTCTRCTAATCTCCATTGGGGACAATTAATTATCATAATAATTTTTGCTCTATTAACTTTATTGAATGTATTATAACAGAAATAATTTAAGGAATAGTCAGACTCAGTTTATACTCATGGTCAGATGTCTTTAAGCAGGAAAAGGCTACAAAACCTGTGTTCTTTTACCATAATTAAATCACACCAAAGAACCAGAAAGGTTTTCCCTATCAGGTTTTTAACTGCTAAAAATAAGTTGATTCTTACCTTTCCAAAACTCCCTTTCCCAATAGCCCGCAATATTTGAAAGTGGTCAAAGTTAACTGCAAAATAAAGGAGAGAAGAGAAGGAAAATAATTTGTAGCATTCTAAGTCAGAACCAGAAACCAGATAAGAAAAGAAATTACAGTGTATCCAGCTAATATCTTTTTACCATGTGGTGTTCAATTTTTCTCTTAAAAMCCCAAATTTATTTAATCGTTAGCAAAGAGAAAGCTTTGAAATATCTGTATTCATTTTGTTCAKCAGTTCATCTTGGACCAATGCYTCCAGTGCCCAGTATCTCCAAAAARAMMCAATTCTCTCTCCTAACCAAGTAACGAGACAAAGTTAGCATTATGCAGAAATTATCAAGAAATTATTTTCCAGAAAAGAAATTATCAAGAAATTATTTTCCAGAAATAATTAGATCTGTTAAAAGGATCCTAAATAATCCAGGTGACACCATCTACCTACTGATGCACAATAACATAAGGTTAATGTTTTTACAGTAATCACTGTTCAGGATAATGTACATGTTCTTTTGAAGTGATAGAAGCTTGTCCCACGATGAGCTAGTATGAGCAGCCTCTCCAAAGTTTCCCACCTTAATGCAATTCATGATGCTAATATTGTAAGACTATTCCATAAATGTAGCAAAAGTTTATTTTGAGATATTTCATTTTAGCTTGGCAGCAAAATGGATTTACTTTGCACTTCATGAAAATCTGGCAGCACAGCCAGCCCTAGACACTGAAGTGCTTTGCCATGAGGGTGAGTGAGATTTCATTTCTCAGAAATGCCATTATTATTGGTGTTGCATGAGATCAAACACASCATGACCTTCAAATCTCTGTTTCATTGGTAGATCTGGTGGTTTAAAAAAAAAGATCCAGCAACATCTTGAACAAAATTGATGCAAAGTCTCTGCAATACAAACAAGACAATGTGTGATACAGTTTTTGCAGTCACTTGTCAGAAAAAAATCACACTTAAAGCTAAATCCAGTGAACCAGAGATGACAAAGTTCAGTGCAACTTAACAGGWTTTTTTTAAATTAAAACTTTCTTGTGTTCCTGGCTTTGGCCATGAACCTTTATCTWTGTGCCTCTCATGATGTAACAGTAATTGGCAGAATTGTGGAGACAGACTGTCACTGGAAAAATCATAGAACCATAGAATAGCTTGGGTTGGAAGGGACCTTAAGGATTATCTTGTTCCAACCCCCCTGCCAGGGGCAAGGACACCTTCCCCTATATGTGTTTCCCAAAACCCATCCAACCTGGTGTTGAACATTTTCAGAGAAGAGGCAGCCATGGCTTCTCCAGGCAACCTGTTCCAGGTCCACACAAAAATGTGATAACAAGAAAAAATACAACAAAAATGTGACTCACATTGAGATGAAGAAAATCCTATAAAACTCTTAATACTTTAAATATTTGCCAAAAAATTATATCATCTCAATCTAAGCTTTGCATKGAAAGTTGAAAGGTGGATAGATATCAAGCCACTGAAAAGRGTTAWTATCTTRCTTTMTGTGTTGCAATAATATCTCATTTAYACTATTAACACCACAMAGCATTTGTTTATTTATGCTTGCTTACCCTGCCTTCAAGGAAACATGGTTGYTCCTTTCATTAGTGCAGCTATAGCAACCACCTTCCTGGTAATTTCTGGAGACAAATCAAACCCAGAGCTGGCAGAGCTGAGAGCAGCAGACTCGGTCTTCAGGAAAAAAAGATGGTGAATATAGCAGCTTTACTATTTTGGATACTGAAATAAAATGCATAACCTTGCAAAGGATTTACAAGCTGCTTGAAAAACTGAAAGTCAGAAAAAAAAATTGTGCTGAATCCTGTAAGAATTAGGGTTACCCCAGATGTTTGAGAAGCGTCTGTCAGCARCCTGCAGCTGGGGTCTCTGCTGACACTTTTTACCAGTGGGGCACTCTCTGGTAGCTGCTGCTGGGCAGAACTGGTCTGATGAGTGAGACAATCAGTTTATCAAAACCTCCTTCCACCTAAACTTACATCCACATAAACTTACATCCACATAAACTTACATCCACTTAAATCCTGTTCCCAATGGTCATCCCTCCCAAGTGCAGGACTGGGCTGTCTAAGATGATGCTTTAGGTAGGAATTCAACACAGTGTTGAAAATATTCTAAACAACATCTTAATCTCATTCATTTCTTTGATGGGGAAAAATTAATCCAAAAATTCAGCACAGTATGCTGGTGTTTTCTGTGTGACTCTTCTGCTTTCAAACTTTCTCAAGTTTCCTGCTTATTTTGCTAATTTTTTAGCAAACACATTCCTTAAAAAAGCTTATTTTGAGTTTGTTCTTTTTTCAGTCATTCAGCTGAGTCCAGTTCCCCAAACAAGTGAAAAATTGTTGAAAGATTCTGTAATTATCTCAATTTCAGTCAAGCTACATTTCAGTAATACTTAACTACATTATATTCTGGAGCCTGATGTGTTTTGAAATGCATCAGTTTGAAAAATTATTTTGTTTTTGTAAAACTAAGATTAAGCATTTATCTTCAACTATGAGAAGGATATTTTTTAGTGTCCCTATCACTTCTATTTCTCTGTACTTCCTCCTTTCATGTGTTTATTGCTCTGAATGACTAGAACAACTTAATTTTTAATTGGATTTAATTGTAAATTGRACTTCCATAAGAATGAAATTTTTAAATGAGGCACTGAACATGGAATTGAAGATGGATTACTAGTAAGTTAAATAAGTGGTTAAAAATCATAGCCACAACAATTGATGAAATTTTCTGAATTTCTATGTTTAATTTTAATAGAAAATGAGATGTTACATTTTCATACCTTCATTAACAAAATAATGATGATTTTCTCTCTGTAGCTCACAGTCCCATAAGACTTATTCAAATTAAGGTACAATGATTGTAATGCATTTTTTGCAGAGAAAATAAAGACAGTTTTAAATGACCGATGAAATACGTAAACATTCCTGAGCCTGCATCTAAAATGAGCAAGGTTTGCAGCCACTGTGGTTCTCTGGAAAGGGGTAACTCACTAAAGTGAGACAACTCAGTCTCTTTTGATCATTCAGACATACTCACAACATTGCAGAGTCACAAACTGAGGAAGTTCCTCCCTTGGGATGTTAATAAAGAATAAACAATGGGCTACCTTGCAGCTGAGACCGATATCAAATTCAATACCAAATTCACTGAGTAAATAATCAGCAGTTCCATCTAGAATGGAGCAGCACAGCCCTGGTAACAGTAAAGGGTTGAACTAAGTTCACTGCCCCCTAGGTAACACATTTTCCATACACCTCAGGTGTTTTCCTCAGATGTTTTTAATCCCACACTCTCAAAATTTTTGTCTAATTTTGTTCACCTCAATTTTTTTTTCAGGTTCTGCACGTGCTTTTTTTGTCTTTTCTGGTGAAAATTCATTGCCAAAATACCACCASTTACTCTGAGAAGAATTACATCATCATGACCTCTGTCATTTCCAGTGTTGAGAATATCATCGAGGGCAGACACTGCCATTCCCTCTGTGCAATGAGGAGACCACAAGCAGTAAATTCTTGTCCTCCAAAACATGGCATGTCTAGTTCCTGGGGTGCCTGGTGGTGTAGCTAATGACATTTTTCTGGTGCAAAACCCTACTGAGATAATGGCGTGGCTGGCAAAGGACATTTTCTTCARTATYAGTARYATGACCATTACTCTCTTGAAAACARYTTTCTTTTTACTTTTTACTCAAGAGAAAAAAAAAATGTTTCCAACTTTTTGACCACTTCTTTCATTTTATTATCACRYCATACTTTGGAGGTCTTATAAAYTGGYTCTGGATTTGAGTCTGAAATTTTTTCAGAAAACAAAATTATTCTATATTGTCTTCAGGAAATTTTTCATATAGGTAAACCCACAGAATGAAACTTATTAACAACCCTATGAGAGAATTTCTTTCCAGTTTCTTTGATTTTCGTCAATTTGGGAAAATTAAGAATTATAATCTCCCCTCCCCCATCTCACACCTTCAACCCTTAAAAAGTCACCATTAATTCAAAACTAAGAAAGAATATGGAATAAACCAGATATTTTAGTAACTAAGAGACAAAACAGATCAGCATTTATGACATCTGTTTCATGTTATGGTATTAGAGAAATGGGTGCCTGTTAATTTCAGCAATGTGCTATATATATACACATAAATAATTTATTTCATTTCTTTCCATTTAGTCATGTTCAAATAAACCTTAAATTCATTCCACTGCACAGATTCAACTCTCTATTAACAACCTTTAGTGCAAGTACACTAAAAGTTACTTACTTGGATTAGAATCATAATTTTGAATTAGYCCCAAGTAAAGCATTTTTGAGTAGTTTGATTTTGAGCCATGATGATGATAATGGGATTCACAAGCTGAATTAAAGCTTTCACCCTGCTTGCCAGGAAAAGCAAAAAATTATGGTCCTAACCATTACAGATACTTGGTCAAATATGTTAGTGCACTCAAAAACTATCAGGAATATCTAGAAGGATGGAGCAGTGGTTTGTGATTGAATTATACACAAGAGCCCCTCTGCTGCCACAGCCTTCTCATGGGACCTTAGAAACATCTCCAATATCTTCTGCCACTGTCTGTAGAAAAATGAATCATTACATGGCCAAGCAGCTGTAAAATTGGGTATAGGAAGCACCTCAGAGCTCAGACACACAAGGRACTGGGAGAGCAGTGAGAGCCAGTTCAGGTAATAGTGCTTTGTAAAGGCACTGCTAAGACTGAAACCAATTTTTAAAGCATGGGAAGTCTACACGAGYGTGGGAGTGGAGGGACAGAAATCAGTAGACTGATTCAACCCCACACATCATGTTGTGCCAGAGCTGAGAACAGAACCCAGCTTCCACTTCCTACCACACCTTCTCAGGCATACCTTCCCAACTGCAGGAATTTTGATGGAGCAGATATTTGGTATAAAGCTTTCTACTGAAAGATGAAATAAATATTTCTTGCTCCATTGCTATCTGAGGATAAAGCATACTTTGGGGAAAATATTCACATCACAGATTACGTGGTTTTTAGAATCACACTGCAAAAACACTGGATAGTTGTAGTGGAAATCCTATTCTTTCTTTAATCAGCATTATATACATAATGATATATGTTAAAACAATGAAATATTTTATATGCATTCACCTCTGCTGCATTATTCACAATTGCTATGGTCACTTGAACCAAAAAAAAAAAAGAGTTCCATCAACAACAGACCTTTATTTATGTGTGTGATTTGCGACCTTACTAAGGAACATAACATTTTTCCCCTTTCACTTGTAGTTTTACTGGTTTAAAATAGTCTCATGTTACACATCATTTGTTTCAGTGTAAATTACATTTAGCTAAAGAGCCAATATGGATATTGGGGGCATTCTGGATGGAGCTGACATCTGTTTTCTCACTGCAGCTGAGAAATATTTACTGCATGTATATGTGATTAGCCCAAACACACTCAGTAACCATTMCCCAAAAGAACTTGGTATCTCCTAGAGAAAATATTAGATTGAATGTGGCCAAAGCACAGGCAAACACTCACTTTGCAGAATGAAAAATAAAGTAGACCTCTTTCTGGAAGAACTTGRTAAGCTAAATACAGACTCTCCTTCCCTGGTTGAGTCCCACTGATTTATTTGGACTGTCTGGGAGTAACCAAAACCAGAACATGAGCATTGATGCATTAGGAGATGTACAGGAAAACCATATTTTAACACAAGAAGCATTTCAACACATCAAGCTTCATTCTCATTGATCTCAAGAGAAAACAGAAACAAAGTGATGTGATCTGGCCACTAGTGGAGAAAACAGATTTTTATTTAAGTCTGAGTGCTGTCTTTGTAGGTCTGTTTTGGGGTGGTTTAATGCTTCCTGTTTCTGYGAATCAGGAAAACAGGATAAGAGCTAAATTAAATTTCCTTCTTGATTTGGTGTGTGTGGTTTGACCTGAGCCTCACGGATAGCACTGCTATTAGGAATTGTGACCAGTTCTGCAGTCTTCTTTCTACATCTGCCTGCTTTTCAGATGCTCCAGCCTCTCCCAGGGAGAGCCACAGGCTGTGCTGACAGAACCTCAGGAMATCTTAGCAGCCATCCAATCTTGTTAAAATTGTTACTATCCTTCCCCACAAAGACACATGAATAACCAAGAAGACACAATCATATATATTCAATACTCATAATAAAATCCCCTGCTTGAACGGACATAGGACAAACATGAGCAATGCCTAAAAAATAAATTGAGGGTCATAAAATGGTTTGGGTGGTCATAAGGAGTTACATTCCATCATGCTCTGTTCATGGCAAGTGCATTTGTAAAGGAAGATAATGTTTAAACTAAGGAAGAATTAATTTCTGCTGACAGAATGGTAAAGCCAGGCAAGTCTTTGAAGTRAACAAAGAATACCAATCTGCAYAGCTTCACAGGTTTCTGAGTAAAATGGGACATTACTATACATTATTYGACTGGAAAACTTACTACTTAGAAAGAGATACACAACAAAAAAAGATGTTTCAGAGCTGGTTTTATCTCACTAATCATGAATCATGGTGTTTGCACTCATATTTTGGTATTTTCTATTTAAATTGCATTACAATGTCTCAATTTTTCATGATTAATGAGTGTTTCAGTCTCAATATAAACTGTTTCTAATTATGTTAATTTTTTTATAATTATTCAGACTTTGTTTGCAATTAGAAAGAATTTAAGATCTTTGTTCACCAAACAAATTTTATTTAAAATTCAGCTAATTTTGTTTTGAATTTTACAGTGCATTTCAGTCTGACCATATTCGCATATTCACTTTTTCAATCAGAGTGAAACATTTCCGTATTATCAAAAGGCTTTCATTTCAGAACTGTTGACTGATCCAGAGTGGCTTTTACACAATTGTTCATTTCTGTGTTTTGCTTCCTTGGGAAGCCACCTGCAGGATGAGGACATTGGCTGGGCTACCTCTGCCTTTCTCAGGTGTCCCCACAGCATTTRCCTGACCTGTGCTTTGCTCTCTCTGAGCTGGGGGCACGTCACACTATGGGAGTTGTAAACAGGAACAAGATTTGGATCTGCAGAAGGGGATAAAAGAAGCAGATTCCAATRCCTTTGAAGAAGTGTGGTATCACAGAAATGCAGTCCAGCTTTGAACTGTGCCAGAATGAAATCTGAAAAGGTAAACTTGAATTCCATTCAGACTTTAAAACCAGCTGGTTTTTTTTTTTTTTCTTCCCTCAGCATAAGGCTTAATCTTTGTAAAGGAAAATAGCAGCATTTTGATTTGGCAAAAATATTAAAATATTAAAATATTTTTCAGAGGAAATGTCTGTTTCAAAGAAAAGCAAACAGGGTGACAGAGTTCCTTGYTATCTTTCATCTATGTCATATTTCAAACAAGACATAGCAGAAACAACCTTTTCCCTTATCAAAAAGCAGAGAAAACCTCAATACCAGGGTGTTGGAAAACCAACAATGTAATTTTATTTATACCTCTCTTATTTCTATATTCTATCAATAAATAGCTGATACCATAGATAAAAGAGTGGGCTAAAGAACATCTTGTGATGCATTACAGAAATTCTGATTTCCTTATGTCAATCCTCCTACAAGGTAGCACTTCACATGCAATTTAGCTACACATTTGGTGAAATTCACAGCACATTTAGACCATGCATGGCTTGYTCATCAAAAGCAATGTCAGCATCATGGGGTTCTACACTGTAATTAGTGAAATCCACCTCACATCACATCGTTAAGAAGAGTGGGGTTTTCCCTAAATGACTGGGGAATTTTCTGAATRTGTTAGTTAAAATGAATACTAGAAAGAGCTACAACATTTTTTCAAAATGCCATAAAAACATTGCCATAAGAACTAGAAGAATTTGGTGAATCAGCTAATAATTTACACTGTTACAGAAAAAGACATGTGTTGCTGCATCCAGAACTAAAACTGAAATTCTAAAGAAAATTWACATTTGAAAGTAATCAAGCTGCTAAGTAGAAAAGGACTGATTCTCAAAACTCTTCTTCCCTTTTAATTCTGCAAAAGAACATGATTGTATTTCCAATGCTGTTCTTTCTGTAAAAGCTTTCTGTAAAAGCTTTAAAAAAAACTAAGAGATTTTGTATTCACAAGGAACCTGTGACTCCTTGCAAACAAGAATCTGTTTGAACYCAGGATCAGATGAAAATTTCTCTCCATAGCTTCTTGTATCCCAATAAGCCAAATAAAAATGATACAGATTTTGGTGTAAGAAAAGTCATTAATTCTAGTTTTTGCCTAAAGTCTACTGAAAGGTTGCCCCATGGTAGCCTTAGTGAGGACTTCACCAGAAGCATCAGCAACTGYTATTGTTATCCTGTGGAAAAACAAAACAATTATTGCTCTGTGGAAGGTGTGGGGGTGTGTAGCTGCTGCTTTGCTCCACAAGAATGTTAACACAGATCAGATGAAATCAGCTATTCCTTCTGCAGGATCAAGCACAAATAGGTGTTTACTGGCAAAGATTAATTGTACAGATCAGAAGGCTTGATCTTGAGAGCAATCTCTCAGTTCTTGAGAGCGTTAGATTAAAAAAATAAAGTTAATTTTCTTGTCTTTATGCCTCTTTAAAGCAAGTCCAAATTTTTTAGCATAACAATTCCCAGTTGGAGACTTTAGTGCACTGCCTCTGTCTTCAGACAGGTTACTCTGTTTCAGAGGCATACAGGAGTACTCTCAGGTGGCTGGGAAAAAAAAAGAGTAACTGAAAAGCTGATTCTTGCCTGTGATGGTTTCTGTGAGCAAATGTGGGAAGAAATGAGAAGAAAAACTGTTCTTTTAAATAAATAATCACAACCTGAAGGATACAAAGCAATAKGAAAGTTGTGTTCTTTTGTGTAAGAATGTGATTTCAGCTCCAATGAAAGCAAACAGAAAGTTACCTAGTTTTGGAGTCTTTCTTATCTTTTTGCTTTGTGCCTTCTTTCCATTTTTCCTCTTTTTTATTGGAGAAGGAAGTGAAACAGCTACAAAATCAAACAGTCTTCACTGATCTCTGCTGAAATGAAAAATTTCTGAGTATTGATTCGTGAYGATTTCTGCTTTACTGTTATTGCTCTGTGTCCACATAGAGTGTGTGYGTTTCTGATATATTTTTTTCATTACATGAAAACGTTTCAAGAAATTCCATTTGCCTTTTTGCTGTTCACCGGAAGGATTCCTATTTTCATGCAGTACAACAATGAGAGGAAGTAGAAAATATAAATATTTCCCAACTTCTATTTTCCTAACTTATATTCTTTAGACCCTACACACACACAGACACCAAATTTCTCTCAAAGACCACCTCACCAACACTGTATTTTAGCCCTTTATGATCCTTTTCATGTGATGCTATGGCAAGAGCATGTGATCACTCAGTAAAAGGCTTGTTCTTTGAAAAACTGACAAGAAAATGAGGCAATCACAGAGACACCATGTCTGGCACGCTGCAAAGAGCGGGTACAGAGCAGAGCACAAACACCCCTCGTGCTGTAGTATGGATGTTCAGACTGGATTTAGCTGTTKGTGACACTTCATGATGCACCACAGCCCTGGTTTTGTTAGAAGTCTGGTTTCAGGGGTGGTGCAATGAGATGGTCACCTTCATAGGGAAGTTACAGCACTTATTAGTATGGAATTTATGCATTTTACTTTAACTTTGCTTTACTTTCAGGAGCAGCTTTATATCAAAATAGAGATCAAACTGATCCCTGCCACATTAATATTGAGACTAATATTTACATTTTTTCCTCACACATAAGCRARCACAGGCAATAAAGACTATTTTTAAATGATCTGCTAAGCAGGTCTTTTGACTTTGATGGCAATTCCAACAAGGCAATGAATTAACTTTCTTAAAATAAGCAGGAATAATAATAAACACCCTATATCAGAAAGATTTAAGCTAATACAGACTACAGTACAACTACTATTATTTGAAGGCAAAGTTACTTGTTTAAATAAATGAATTTTAAATAGTTCCTTTTTAATAAACAAMMACAAAAAGGTCAAATATTGCTGTCAGAGGTCGGCAGAAGATACAAGGAACACAAAATATGTGTTATCATTGCAAAAAATCAGCTGGACAATCTAGTAGGAATCAAGCCCATATTCATAGCATGTCCTCACTGGCAGTGCAGCACAAAACAGGAAAGAATGATTATCTGTTYAACGTCACCACTGATGATGTCAACTGCAAAAAATTAGCACAGACAATGCTATGTTTTAGCTGTCTTTTTTTGGGGATAATGCAAGATCTTTAGAAATCCTGAGGATGACTAATGGTACAGGCAATTACCAAGGTGAAGCTCCCTTGACAAATACCTAAGATTTAAAACAGCAGCCRCTGAGAGGGCTTGAAAGGAAAAAGAGACAAAATATGACAATGGCAAGCATGAATGGAGGATAATACTGCAAAAAGTCAATTAAATTTATAATAATTCCTGTCCCAAGATATCATCAGCTGAAAGGCAAGTTCAGAAAGGGGCAGAACTAGCACATGGTGAAGGCACAAAGTGGGAAAGACTCAAACTGTGACTAAGAAAGATCTGTGCAGAGCTGACCCTTTGCAGGCAACCACAAATGACACTCCTTTAATGCTCCTTCCATGCCCATGGAGGTGGAGGGTCACTGATCTGATAAGTCTGAAAATGTGATGCCACAGACTGAGAGTGAGAATTTGAATGCATTTGGTGGGCCTTCAGCTTAGATGGCCTTATTGTGTGGGTCAATTTGGTGTAATCCTTCAGCAGCCTAGTTTTAAAGTAACCTTTTTCAACATCTCATTATCTTCTCATGTCTGGTTAATCATCCATCAATCGGGTTAAAAAAGCCTCAAACCATTGGATTTCAAATACATGGGCTTTTACTGTTAAATTTCACAGAACAGCAAAAGGATTTTGGAGTGCCAAACCTACCACTCTTTTTCAACAAAGAGCAAATAGCAATAGATTGCTGTGAAAAGTCTGGAACAGCTGATCAGGGATTTTACATTTTGGTGTATAACTCAGTGCTATGAAAAAGATCATCAGAGGTCAGATGATCCTCTGGATGGACTGAAATATGGTAACAATCCTCACCTTTGTTAAATAACTGATATTGATGTCTGCAAATGACCAAAGCCTAGTCAACACAATTCTAAAGGTCAGAAATTATTTGATAGTAGTTGAAAACAGCTACCCACAGTGTGGTAGGTTCATTTCTTGTGCACACAATTCAGTGTGACTGGTCACATGAAGCTGGTCACATGAAAATGGTCACATCATTCTGTGATTCTGTGAAACAAGAGTCTCTCCATATTTAGATTTGCACTGAAGCTCTGTGACATGAATAACTGCAATTATCAGGCTATTATTAGGTTTGATKCATTGGCTAACAATTAAACTGCTTTAAGGCCGTAGCCCTGACCTCACTGCCCCACAGAAATGATCAGGATTTATTCAGGCAGTGTCAAATCTTCAGTRTGACCATGGGTTAGTTTTTCATAACAGAACTGATTTGGCTGCTTCTATGTTCTGATAGCATACAGCATTCAGGTAACTTATTTTCCAGTAGAGAGGTTTCCTTTCATTGACTCACTTGGCTTAGTGGAAAGTAATTGGAACTTCTCATCCATGTATCCTCTTATAACCAGCAATTTACAACATTTTACCATTATAAACTCACAAGTCAGTGAATTATTTTTATTTTAAGATGAGCAAAAGTGTCAGTTGAAGACCCTGGTTTGTTGCAATGAAAACAGTTTTGGTTTGTGACAGGACAGAGACTTGGCTCAGAAAACCCATTAACTTAATAGCACCAGTGGAAACACCAGAAATCATCAAGGAACAATTGAATGGATGTACTGGACCTTATCACAGTTAGTGAGTAGCAGGGAAGCCTCTGTGAGCTCCATGCTTTTCACAGCTCTTTTGAAAGACATTGACATTGAAACTAAGGCAAAGATCTTTAGGAGCTGCTCCAATGTTTAATATAAGACCTTTGGTAAGTGATAAAACACAGCACCCTTTTGTTGAGAAAAGAGAGTTTCTGACTGACCAYGCTGCTCACTTATGGATGAGCTGACAAAAACAGTCTCTGAAATCATTGTGAGAAGAAACAGGTTGACAGGTATAAGCAGCAGAAAGATACTGCTTGTGAAAATGTATTGCTACAATATAGAAAATTTAAATTTCACTTTACTGTAATAGACTTTCCTGTGAGATGAAGATACACATAATAGACTATGAAGCATCTTTTTCAGCTAGAAAGTGGGAATATTCACCTCCCTCAGCGTTTCTATGAAAATAACCTCATTAATAACTGAACTGGAAGGCTCTCTAAGGGAAGTTGCTATGGGAATAAAACGTCAAATATCAGTGTACCAAACTGTTTTCTCCTGCAATAAAATTTATCAGAGTGATCCCTAGGTGAAGGGAAATTCTTTAAATGAAGTTAACAACAAAATCCTCAGTGAGACATCCATCAATCTTATCCATGCAAAGGTCYCTGTAATTCCAAACATGCCAGGGGAAGCTAATAAACCTCTTTGCTCTTGGCTCCTTGGGGCAGTGGTTCTGAAAGCACTGTTCTTGCAGACCTGGATTTCACAGAAATGGGTCTTGGTGCTAAGTTAATGGGAGGTTAGGGAGCCATGTGAAGAGGATTTTACTCAAACATCTACACAAAGTATGACTTGTTCTCTTTTTCTTCTAAGTTCAGAACCCAAGACATGAGGAGTCTCTCTCCAGAACGGAATCTTGAAGAAGATTCTAGTTTTAACCACAATTACAAATTCAACTTGGGGCAAGTAAGGACACTAAAGAGTCAGAATGACTCTCATTTCAATTGGGATTGCCTCCCATGTAGTGATTTCAAACCAAACCATCACCATGGGCTTCAAACAAATGATGCCAGCTCTAAGTTGCAGTAGCAGTGTGCCTGAAGTGTTCCTGCCTGCTCCAGCTGCTCGATGCAATATCCAGGATATAGCCCAGGCTGTGGCTGTGGGGCTGCACAGCAGGAGCTGAGGGCAGAATGGACACTGTCAACAGGAAAAGCTGCTTCTCATCATGGAAAAAGGCAGTCTTTAATTAAATTAACAGCACATTTAGTGAGTGCAGTCAAAGGCCAGATCTCCAGCAGAGGAGAATTAAAGAAAATTTCAAGTGCTCTGTTACTGCCTGGCCACACAAGAGCACCTCAGAGTCCAGCAGAAGTTAGACACCTCTTAAACTGACCAGTTTTCTCTTGACTGTTTGAAAAAAAGACACAACACTCTTTTAAGAGGGCTGACCTCCTCCATTAATTCCATCTGTTAGGCTATAACCCATAGTTATCTATCCTTCACAGTTAAATTATTTCCACCATGTACTTCAGCCCTCAAGTTGCATTTTACTCATACATTTTGTGAATGTTTTTAAATAAAATATACTTCTTAAAAAATTATAAAATCTATTTTAGAGATGGAATCTCAAGTCCCAGCCTCTGAGGCTCCAAAGGGACTGACTTGAACTCAGCTTAACAGTTTGGATTTTTATCTGGAGCCAGGGAGAGGCTTCTTTTTGGCTCTTAATCATTCACTGCATGAATCATCTACTTTCATAAGAACCACTCCACTTTGTCTGCCTTTTTGGAGGAAAGAGGGTCTCCAAAAGATCTTTTTTTTACCTACATGCTGCAGACTTAACTGTTGTTGATCAAACATGATAATTTTTTTCAGTTTCAGATGAAGTAATATCCTGAGCTATTAGTTATCATTAATATCTTTGTTAAATTTCTTTTTGGTGGTTGTTTTTCTTCAGGGTGTGTAGAAAGGGTAGGGAAAAAACCTGGTAATAACAGATAAATTTAATTCATAAAAACTTCCATAATTTCAGTGCAAGGCATATTTCTTCATCTCAGTGTTTACAGATAAATAATTGATGAAGTTAATAGTTTAATAATAGTTTTTCTACAGAGGCTGAAAAAGATGGGTTGACTGCTGTTCATAAAATGACCACCTAACTGCAGAGGTTTTTTTTACTTGGAGCTGATGATTTGCTCTCTCATCATTGTGCTTCTTACCTCTGGGAAATCCTTATATACTTATTAACAAGTTATTTATAAGTATGCTTATTTACACTCCACAAGCAATTAYACCAAAGCTGATGGGACCATACATTGAAGAAAACAGTAAATGTGAATAAAGAAATCAGACACTTTATCCATGCACTGCTAAGATTAGGTATTGTCCTTGTTTCAGCTGGAATAGAGTTAATTTTCTTCCTAGYATCTAGTACTGTGATGYTTATTGTTATTGTTATCATTGTTATTATGGTTTTAATTTACTTTATTTCAATGATGTTCTTATCTCAACCCACATGTGTTACATTTATCTGATTCTCTTTTCTCTCCAGCTGGGTAGGGGGGGCAGAGTGAGCAAGCAGGTGTGTGGTRTTTAATTGCCAGCTGGGATTAAAACCACAACAGAAGTGAAATATTAAAGACTTAAAGCARAGCAAACATAGATACACTTATGAAACAAACCAAATCCACTCAGGTCACCTGGTACAGAGGTGACTGAGGAGAGAAGGAGGACTGCAGAGCAGCCACAGTTCCCAGGTTATGGCTGGAGATTGGCATTAACTCCAGAAGATCAGTAGATCTAAGCCACAACTTATCTTAGATTCACCTCATATCACCACACAACAGRGAAAAATAAAAAKATTCACTTGGTGAACAGGGTGGGTAGCTGACAGATATTAATGGAAAGAACATAAGTTCTAATTTTAACCACAGAAGTTATTATGTGCAAAGCACAAACAAATAGTGAGCTGCAGAGGATAAAATTGCTCAGTGTAGCAGAAGGCTTGTTAGTGCCTGAAACATTCAGTGGCTCTAAATGTGCTTATACCAATTCCGTATAATCAYAGAAAAAGAACCTCAAATAAGTTTAATTATAGATGTTAGATGAAAATAATGAATATTGGTGACTCAGTTCTAGAGTTCCCTACTGCATACACTGGGCTTGTTTTGATGACAGTAAAGTATATAAAAAACAACCCTATGGATATATAGAGAAGAAGAGGGAGATAAAGAGATAGTCTCTAAAAATATATATGTATCTGTGTTATATTTCCTTAACTAGAATAAAATGACAAATCAGTATATCAGAGCTTCTTCTGGCTGTCTGTGAAAATAGTATTAAACAAATTTGGTTTCTTCACGTACAGAATGGTAAGCTTTCAACATAGTAAAAAAAAAAGTCGTGGGCTTTTTGTTTTTATTTATAGGTTGTTAAAAAGACTGGGAATCAGTTTCATGTCACTAAAGACTAAAAGAAACATATTGTATATGACAGTAGTCAGCAATCTTTCTTGGGTGATCTGTTGGGGTATATTCTTATTTTCCAAATTGGAATGTAGCACTACAGGAAGATCTTTATGGCATCCAGGACATCCTGTCATTCAAAAATTCAGGATGCCATTGATCCACATATGTCTGTGGATCAAAAGGTGAATATGATCTATCTAGCAGAGGAATTTTAGAGCAGTCTGCAGATACTCATTAGTATTTGAATGGCCAGGAAAGCATTTAATATTCTCTGCATCTCACAAGTGTGAAAACCAAACACCACAATCTTTTCTCTATAATGGACAGCTACTACAGTGAAAGGGCCACCTTCTAGAAATGCATTTAAAATCCATGATTGTGCTTCACCGCTGAGACAGACCGATGGCTCCTGCCTTAGGAACATCAGCCACCTGAAGTCAAGGTAACACTCAGCAAAAGTGCTTGAAAACACTGAAAACATGGGATCTCTTCTCTGCCACAGGTTAGTTAATCTTTTCTAAACAGCAGACAACCTCTCCTCAATCTCAGAAGAGCCTTGTGAAAGCCATTCAAGAGCAGATCTATCCYAGCAACAGCTGGAATTTGCCTGGCCACCAGACAAGCTCCACTTGGATGTCCACAGCCAACACCTTTGAGCCTGACGTCCAGTCCTTTTCCCAAACTATACCATTAAAATTTCTTTTTTTTTTTTTAAAAAAAAAATTTTTTAAATAAGGATAAGATTGATCGGATGACTATAAATAAATTTTTCCTATATTTTGAAAACTGCCCAGGCAGCTGCTCTCCTCTCCAGTTCATCAATAGAGAGCTCACTAACTCAAAAGAAAAACAATTGCCCTGCTGAACATTTTAGATCAACAGCAAGTGATAACTGCTCTATGACTCCCTTCCAGCAAAATCACATAGCACTTAGTGCTGACAATTTTGTTCAATGAAGGTCAATAAATCCTTAAAAAAATTATTTCAACACTGAGATTTTTACAKAGAATTTCACACTAAAATGTTTTTCTCTTTCTAAAGTATTTTCATCTACTATTATTATTTGCACCGTTAAAAAAAAAAACAAAACAAAACAAAAAAAACAACCTAGTTTAATAACTCAGCTTTAAAACTTGAGCAAGAGATCCCAGACATGTCACTGGGCAGGAAAAGATGTGGCAATAAGGTCATAATTACCATGCAGTTACTGGAAAATCACATGCCAAGGCTGGGCAGAGAAGAATCTCATGAAGCTGCATTAAACTTCTGGCAAATTTGTTCCTCATGTTATGCCCAAACCAAACTCAATAAAAGCTAACTTTGTTTTACAGAAATTCCCCACTCATKAGACTCTATTTCTGTAGTTTTCACATGCTAAAAGAGTCAAATATAAAGCTGGGCTTAAAATAATTACTTTTTCCTTCTTCTCAAGAAGAATCTTTTGATSGTTTCTTGTTGTTTGACTTCAAACATGTGTAGCAGTTCACAGTGCTTAAGATGTGGTATTGCCCCAAAAGCATTTGCAGGCTTTACAAAGCTTGGAAAAAGATTTATCTAAACCTCACCCCAAAAGGTACAAAATCAATTTTCATAACATAATATGAAAGCAATCCAGGGGGAAGTGGAAGATAGCTTCAGAAAGGTGTGAAGGACACTCAGGAGGCTGACAGTGATTCTGTGATTTTATTGCATCTTTGTTTTAACAAGGGAGCTAAGAACAGTTCTCATCGCTCAGCAAGGGAGGTGGAACAATATCAAAAGGAAATAATAATTACTGGAAGGATTATCTCAGTTTGCTTTTTTATATCTTAAATAAGGAACAGYTGGTGGTCCCTTATCACTGCAAAAATAGGAAAAAGAAGGAAAGTACTTTTTGTCCACTGCAGCAGGCTGCCTTGCAGTATATTTATCTTACTAAATGCAACAGTCTTTCTTACACAGAGCAGTGTTAGCAATAGAATGACAAATTGTTCTATTTTATTCAATATCATACAAAGCAAAAAATGACAGGGCAGAAAGGTACATCAGGTGTAGAACTTATCTAAATGTTTCTGAATTTGAAAGAACTAGAATTGGTATTTATTTCTTAAGAAAAAAAAAGAAGAAAATTAGAAAAAAAGTGGGAATAAACTCAAAATCAATAAAATGTTAGCAGATAGAAGTTRAAAGCACTGATTTAATTCATATTTTGAGTCAGATAAACTGTACGGTAGATTCAATTGAATATTCTTTTTTCAAAATAAATCAAAGTAGAAAAAAGTTTAATGAAGTATAAAACAGAGAATTTCATATTATGTTATGATATTATAAAGAAAATATTTWTGGGGATATAAAATTTGGGAAATAAATTTCAGATTCATCAACTATGTTCAGTTRCCATTAGATCCTCAAAAACCTATGTAAATAAGCTGCCACCAACCCTGGTAATKCTTTCTAAGAAGGGGTTCCTGCAATTTAAAAGGAAAACACCTTTGTCTTAATTATGGAATGAATGAAACTTACTTCAGTGCCTACATTCTGCTTAATAACCATATTAGAAAATACAATACAACAATTCTAAGAACAAAAGTATTACAGCATGTGACACTTTAGCATCAAGACCTGTGGCAGCAATCATAGAAAAGGGGTGTAGGAGAAAAACGGATCATAAAAAAATCTTCCATTAGTTATAGCAGGAATAAATCATATGCAAAATGGAAAGAAGAATCTTGATGGACTGACTGCCATTGAAGCAAACTGAAGTCATAGAATCATGTGGGTTTTTTAGGGCTGAAAACACTTTTAAGATCTTTGAGCCCAGCCATAAAACTAACACTGCCAAGTCCACCACTAAATCATGTCTGTAAGGGCCCAGTCTCCAGTAAGTTTTCCTTGCCATGTTAGAAAACACAAACAGCTAATAGTMTTTAAAAGAGAGGTGATAAATTAAGAAGACTTTTATAAACACCTTTTTGTAGAGTTTAAATTTCCAGTGATTATAACCAGAACTGTTCAGTGACCTCAGAAATCCTGACCTGTCCATTCARACTGGTGCATTTACTTGTTAAAATACATGTTAATGAGAGTCAAAGTGGAAATTAAAGAGTTAAAGATGAGGCCAAACTGAGCAGCTGAGAGATAGCTGCATGTAAATAAATCTTCTAGTTATTGGAGTGGAAAATAACTTATTTGGGAACAAAAGGAAGGAAGTCCTCATTTCTGTAATACAAAAGTACAGCCCTACTCATATCCTTCTTGATGGATATTTGAGGTGAATGCTGACTGCCTAAGGGAACAGACCAATGTATAACATTAAGGTTTTTCTGAGGACAACCTGAATTCACATCACATGCAGCACTTTCATTGTATTTGCCAGATTTTAGTAAGTGAGGAATCCGAAAGGGAAAGCCTGGTAGTACTCGAGTGAACAGATGCCTTCTTTCTTTCCTCTTTCCTCCAGAAATGTGTGTTTTATAAAGATACAGTACTATACTGAAGTATATAAAYGGCATATATTGGCCTAACTATAAAACAGTACATGTGATGTAAAATTTAAACAGAATCATGTGAATTTCTAAGACTTCAAAATTAAATAAAAGGATTTTTCCATGAAATACTGCGTAAAGAGAATCAGTTTTATGTCTTGATGAACATATCAGTGCTCAAMATCCTCTTGTACTGAGAAGGTGTAGGCATCTTGGGCCCCAACAGTGCCCATCTGCAGRTACAGTGTGATTTGAACATACATTTCTGATAAAAGAAATAGTTCCCTGGGATCAAGTGCAGCCAAATAAAACCAGAGTTATTCTTCAAAACATTTAATGTATTAGAGACTGAACCCTAGAAAGTAAATCAGCTCTGTTGTTCTTTAACCATAGGAGGAAAACCCCAAGATATCTGCCTGTCCTTTTTCTGCAAAGACCCTGTATTTGCTATTCATGCCAAATTTTGATTGAGTCCAAGGAAATTCAGAGTATGACYTAGTCAAGGAAAYAACTTCTAYTGACCTTTCCAGTTKTTTATGTTTGCATAATAATAAGMTTTTRCTTTTTCCTGTTTCAGGAAAAACATACACACACGATTTTCACAAGTACAACAGCAAATTAGGCAATCGTCCAACGTAGGCCCATATTGGGCAGTGAGCAATGTCACTCAGGGTGACCAGTGTAAGTAGTTCATGAAACTGAGTAGAGCTGTGCTCAGGAGAKATCTCACCCTCTGATGTGCACACTGCTTGCTACTGCTGCTCTTCTCCTTCCAAAAAGTCTAGGCTTTTTCTTCTGATTTTGGTAGATGTTCCCTACCTTCCATTCCTTCCCTCAAATATTTTACCCTGATAGGATTCTGTGCAGCTCTTCTGCCAGACTGAACTAGAAGTTGTCCTTCTTATTTGAATATTCTCTGAGAAATTTTTGCTTTGTGTTAGTTGATCTCAGCAGTAACCTTTTCTCTTCCACACCTTTCCTGTCTTCTCAGCATTAGCTCACTCTGGCTAAGTCAAAATGTTKTGAAACCTCCAAAATAACTCAACAATCTTTTTTCTATTCCACCTTTCAGTGCTTAGTCACAGGTGTCAGTGCCCACCAGCTTTTGCTTCAGGAAGGTTTTGCCTTCTGCCTTCCCAAGCTTGCTTTTCAATGAGAGAGCTGGAAAAGAGTGAGGCTTGTGCTTGGCCAACAAAACCCTGCTTTCTTTGGTTTTATGCCCACACTCAGAAGATACTGTATAAAAACAGTTCTGGTGAGATAGGATCCACTTTCTCTGAGTATCTCTGAACAAGATCATAATTCCTCACTGTGTTTTTTTTCCAAGATTTTCTTGGCCATTTTCTAATTCAGTCAGGTACAACACGTGATTCCAGGCTGAACTTCACTCATTGGACAGTATGGTATCCAAGGTTCACAAAAMCCTGCAACCTCCCCCAGTAGCTCCTGTTGGCTTTGTAACCCACATTCACACATCCACATCAAGGAATTCTTTCACTTTCATGACAAGTGCTACCCATGASTCAGTGTCTGTCACACTGGAGCCAGGTGGAGGAGGTAGATCTGTCCCCCCTTGCTCTATGGGAAGCTGTGAGATCTTTTGAACTCTACGGARGTGAAGCCATTATTGAGGAGTAGAGTCAGTTTAATATCTCTGTACATTTGAAAACCATTTATCCTGGGAAAAAGMCAAACATTTACTTCTCAGATTGCTGCCCCTTCCCCCATTCAGCTCTTCCAGTCCTTGATAACCCAGCTCTCTGAAAGCCTGCTCTTTTACACAGAAAACAAGAGCAGCACAACTGAAGGAGCAAAGCCTTTTCACTGCAAGCAACAGCTGTGGGCAGGGATGGGAGACAACATCTGAATCTGTGAAGGAGGGTTTGCAAAAGCAATGGTATTGGGATTGAGACAATAATCTTGTCTTTTCAGAGTTTATAATTTAAAAGTACTGATTTCATAATCAGAACTTTCCCTGATCTTAAATGGAGTCTCTAAGCTTATCTTGCYTGATGCTTGCTTAGCTTTGAGCTATTTATGTTTAATTATACACAAAGAGCCTATTTTGATATCCAGGCACACTCCATATTGCAGCACGGGTAAAATGTGGCCTCTCCTGGGCACTTCCTGGATAGCAAGCCAACAAGGAATTCCTTAACACTCTTTGAGGTCAGCGCCATGCCAAACATTTCTGCAAATTTTAGAAGTCTACAAAAGCAGCAGCAAAG
The DNA here is from genome assembly GCF_030028575.1 of Malurus melanocephalus. Classification (NCBI taxonomy): domain Eukaryota; kingdom Metazoa; phylum Chordata; class Aves; order Passeriformes; family Maluridae; genus Malurus; species Malurus melanocephalus. The sequence goes on from NW_026623431.1 coordinate 523,991, forward strand.
ACTTATAGGATGCCTTTGTTTAAGAKGAAGGTCCTGACAAGGATGTTTCCACCCAAACAGAAAACTAAATCTTGGAAATGGAGTAAATATTATTAGGAAGGATCTTGAAAATTTATCTGGTCCATCTCTAAGATATTTTTGGCAGAGATTTTGCTGAACATGAATGATGCAAAGTAAAGTAAAATTGGCAAATACTTCAGCTCTCCCTGGAAAGGATCTTAAGGATCTTTGTTCTAATCCTGACAGTGTGAGGTAAATTGATATTGCACAACATTTTTAGGACATTCAACTGGTGAAACAGAGATGCAACTCATTTGAGATAACAAGAAGCTAAGATGAAAGTGCCCATTCATCATCTTTAGAGTTTCCTGCAAGAAAGGAAACAGAGTGATACATTATTAGACTTCACCTTCAATTATCATTTAGTGTCGGAAGAGGCCCACATTTTTTGTATGCATTCTACCAAAGCCCAAGTCAGGAAAATAAGGGCTGATGGTGGTTTTAATGTCACGATACTCCTTCTGAACCTCCTTCTGCACAGACCATGGAACTGTAGACAACAATTTGTCAGTTGGTACTTCTGAGGTGCCTGAAATTGTCATATTGTTCTTCTGTGCTCTCCTTTCTGCCTGTTCTCCCACTGTTTCACTCATTCTGTAAGAGTAAGCTCAACACCGGTTTGTTTTCTTCTGTGATTATAGACACCAGTGTTAGGGTTTCTAAAGTGTTTTGCACGACACATAATGATGACTTCCTGTCTAAAGTTCAATAAAAAGAAAATAAAATTGTATAAAATTCATCATGGTCATAAAACAAAACACAAAAAAATTCCAATGGTCTGGATCTAATTTCTCTAAAACATTGATAGTCAGCATAAAATAATGCCTTCAACAGCTGTGGTTTTCAACAGAACTGCCTTTGAGCAGTTTTTAAATCAYATTGTGGTATTCTTATCCAATTCAATTCTAAAGGGAACTGTAATATTCATCTTTGCAAAGAAAAAATTAAAATTCAACGTAACACACCATCAAACTTCCATGAACAAACTGAAAATCCAGCAGAAATATTGATCCCGCATGGTGTTTGCTACTTTCTCTAACAGAAGGTATTTAGATTCCAAACCCTTTATTTAACTGTTCTTTAGGGCTGTACTTTATGAAACAAGTAGTTWGAAAAGAGGGTGTTATTATCCTCGTGACTGGAGTTGTGCAGCAGCTCTGTGCCTGCACAGGCGTTCTCCATCACAGCTCTGTGGCAGTGGGATGATGAGCGCCATCGAATCGCTGACARTGACCGGACACTGCACTCTCTCTTTTCTGACTCATTTGGACATGTAACCATTGCTCTAAATTGGTTCCAAGAAAAGCTCTTATTGTCATTTTTCCCTTTGTCACTTCATAGTTCTTCAGCTTTCACTGCACTTAGGTATAAACTCAGTTATTATGCTCAGAATTGAGCTACCTGAATCCATATTAATTGCAGGCATTTTTCTTAGGCTCTGYATCTGGGTTTTAGGCTTTCAGTACAAGCCCTTCCAGCAGCTGTCCATTTAATAATGATGTTTTCTGACACTCGCCAACAATTTTAAATCCTTCATTTAGGCTKAAGGCTTTTCTAAAGAGGAGAGGTAGAAATCAATTTTAAATTACAATTTCAAACTGGAGATTTAACTCCAGAGGTTGCTAWACTCTCTAGTACATACAATAAATTGAGGTCTGTAGTTATGGTACTAGAGCAGAATAAAGGCTCATGACTCAGGCAAGGAAGTGGGACTTCAGCTCTTCCTTGGATGAGGCAGAGACACGAGCACTGCAGAGAATCAGGGTCTGGCCATGGAGAGCAAGCCAAGCCGTGTTGCTGTGTCTCATTTCCAGCATGCAAGGGCACTACTGAGGCACAGCCTGTCACAGTGACCTCCTCAGAGGGCTGTTTGAGCTCTGCAGCTTCAGGGTGCTCGGTGAAAGGTTCTCTGGAAATACATGTTTATTTTAAATGTAAAGTCATATACTACAAAAATAAAGAATGAGTTCTTTAAAAGCTCAGTGCACTTATTTCTAAAAGTAATTATAGCACAGYTGACTTTTTAAGCCCCAAATAATCAAATACCACTGCCATATCACTTGGCAGAAGCAACTTCTAATTTCTAACAGTTTGTTTCTTACCCTTTCCTCTGTATCTTCCACCACAATGTAGGCAAATACGTTATTACTATTTGATAGTAGWAACATCTCTCCTGAGTCAGCTCTTTTYTAAATKACTCTTTTGGAATATTTCATGTTCACATTTTAAGTATGACTCAAATTTTAACTGAACACAGTCAAGCAAATCCAGCATGAAAGACACTCTTTACACTCACTGGGTTATTGCTAATATATTCATTACTTGTGATATTTACTGAGAATTTGCAGGGAACATTTACCAATGGTGAACTTATTTCTCTTTCTGAAAAGTTGAACATGAGGAAAAAATTACTTTTTTACAGCTCCCCTGATATTAGTTATTGGATATACATATTCAAGAGGGGGTAGTTGTTATAGGAATATGAAATATTCCAGGTGTAGAGAGTAAGGTTCCTTTGCTTCAGCAGTATTAACCAAAATAAAAAGATTTYCCTTTACCTGAATTGACTACAAAATTTGTGTAGTACCTGATTTCAAATGCTTTTTAAATGTCTGAAAAAATGTTCTAGTTCCACACCATGTAAGTGTATTATTTGATAAGAGGTAGTGATGCTGCACTGCACACCTGGCCTAGTTCTCTATCCAACCTATACAGCAATAAAAATCAAGAAACGAAACGTATTTTTCTATATCTTTAGCCAGAGTACAAGGTCTAGGCAAACAAAGGGCTCTGTTCCCTGGATTATTCCAAGMTGTTGTGCTTTAACCTAGGCTAAGAAGAAAAAAAATGAGATATATAAAGAATGGTTTTACAGAAGATTTTTTGCATGCAAGTAACCAGATATTTCTCCTTCATGATGCACTTATTTTGTAGATGATAGGGTTGGCCTAAATATGTTTTTTCTCAGTTTCAGGGAATGATATGTAAGAAAGTATAAGAAAAGCTGAACAAGGTGAGGATTAACTGGCAAGGTGGGYRTCTGTGCTGATTTTGGCTGGAATARSTAATTTTCTTCACAGCAACTAGTGTGGGGTTKTGTTTGGGATTTTTKCTGGAAWYAATGCTGATAACACAGGGATGTTTTAGTTATTGCTGGGGAGTGCTCACACAGAGACAAAGCTTTTTCTGTCCATCAYCCCACCCCACCWGTGAGGAGGCTGGGGGTGCACAAGGARCTGGGAGGGGACACAGCCAGGACAGCTGACCCCAACTGACCMAGGGATATCCCASAYCATATGGCTTCATGCTCAGTRTATAAAGCTGGGTGAAGAAGGAGGAAGGAGAAAACATTCASGGTGATGGCATTTGTCTTCCCAAGTCACCATCACATGTGATGGGCCCTGCTCTCCTGCAGATGGCTGAACACCTGCCTGCCCATGGGAAACAGTGAATTAATTCTTTGTTTTGCTCTGTTTACCTGTGCAGCTTTTCCTTTCCATATTACACTGTCTTTATCTCAACCCAAGAGCTTTCTCACTTTTATTCTTCCAATTCTCTCCCTCATCCCACCAGGGGGGAGTGAACAAGTGGCTGTGTAGGGCTGAATGAGTTGCTGGTTGGGGTTTAACCATGACAGTAACATAGGAAAGAATGTTATTTGGAAATGGGAATTATAGGCTGGCAGGGGTTAACATCARAGAAGATTAAGTCTGGAAATTACCTAGCTGAATTAGCTGAATACTTACACAAAGTGTTCAAGGGTCTTGTTAACTGGCATGGAGATGATCAGAGTGGTGATAATTTAGAACATTGGATAAAGAAGCATCAAAGTGTTGTGAGGAAAAAAGTGAGTGATCATCTTTGAGGCTATGAAAATAGACCAAAATTCAGCCATGCAAAAGGCCRTGTACGTAGGAACACCAAAAATTTCTGCTGTGGATAGGAGTTCATTGATGGAAATTCCTGAGCAGGGCACTGACCATAGGGTGACAAAACTATCCACAGGGTATGTCCATGGAAAGGGGATATGTAGTTACAGGCTGCACTAGAAATTATTTCCACTAAAGAATAGGATGTACTTTTTCAAACACAGTCTGGGTGAAAACTCACCTACAATTCTGTGTGTAATTTAGATTATGGGTGAAACCAAGACAGGTTCAAATGCAGACAGATGCAGGGCATGGAAAATAATGAAGCAGTAGAAATAATAGAAAAATAGAAAAGGTTTCCCTACGAATCAAAGAGTGAGAGGGGACATTTTGCTGTTTATGAAAGCCCCAGAATAATCCTGGAGGAAGAGAGCATTGTAAACTAACAAAAACTTGGATTAAACACAAATCTTATAAACAGGTTAARAAATATTTAGTCAGGAAAACAGATGTTTCTGACCATTCAAAGAGTGAAGCTCTGGAAGAACCTTCTAATGAAAATGGAACACTGAGAATGAATGTAGCTGGTAAAAATAGTATGCATTACAGCTTTTAAAAAGATTAGTGTGTGGTAAGGATGTGTTGTACTGTCTGCAATAACTGGGGACTAACAGCATGTAGTTCAGGCTTCTGATTCTCTAGAATAACTTTTCCTGAGCATCATGGGGAGTCTACATACAACTTCCAGTTTTTAGACCTATTCAATGGATCAGCACCTCTTCTCACCAGAAAGAGGAGTTTTAACTGTGGAACCAACATCCKGTAGGCTTGTCAAGCAGTACCTGGGTGCTCTGCACACACTATTTCCATACATTTATTTCCTAAGAGATACTCCAAGTAAGTAACTTTTTTYCTACTATTTCCAGAGTGACAAAAAATGTTTTTTTTTTACCTTTTATTCCAAAATTCATGCTTTATTCTACGTCCATCATTTTCATGTATTGATATAAAAATGACAATACCTTTTTCTGCTCATTTTTATAATTTTAAGAGGCAGCTGTGGCATTATACACGGTACACTAAATAGCTTATTTTCAGCTATTCCTACATCTTGTACACAGCTTACTTATTCTGGTTCTCTGTGAATTCATTGTCAGTCTTGACAAAATTATACTATCTCAAGAAACAAATCCGCTTTCTCTTGCTATTCGGTCTCTTTAGGTGTTCTTTTTTTTGGTTTTTTTTTGTTTTTTTTTTTT
>NW_026623431.1:529186-531594 GCF_030028575.1 Malurus melanocephalus
CTATTAGTGGGAATATGGAAAACCAGGTTCCTTTTGTATTAAATTCTRTAAAATACATTTTCAAAGAGGAGATATTTTGCTGTATTTTTTGGGTACATGGGAACATGYCACTCTGAACAATATTTTGTAAGTAGYATTGGAAATYGGTTATTGCTTCAAAAGCAATGGACTCTTCTGAACTAGATGGTTGTGCTAAGCAAAGTATCTTAAGAGAAATAGAAGATTATGTTGGGAACATTCATAATGGAGAAAACCACCTCAGAACAAAACAAAACCATGCAAAGAATAAATGATGAMCTATTAAAAATCCATAAATACTTCATGTGCTTCTTTTTTTATTAGCTGCTAATAATGACTACATTACACAAATGTTTTCCTGATGGAGAAAGAACTAAGTGCCCATGAAGGCATCTCTGCAATAATTTACTATTGAACTCTGTTCATTTTGTTCAAAAACTGACCGCATTTTTGTATCATGGAAAAAAAAAAATAAAGGTGGTAATAATTCATGGAAACTGCTAACTCAGGAGAGCCCAATTAAAAGTCTTCAAAGGCAGAAGCATGGATATCTTTTTACCTTAGGGTATCTAGACAAGAATAACAGCCTGCTTTCACTCTGGAGTATTTCTCAGTGAGTTACCTCAAGGTTTACARCGCCAATTGTGCGTGATTGAGACTTGACCTGGGGGGACGCATGGGGGATTCTTTCTCTCTTGTTTGTTTACATGGCATGACCTATGGTAAAAGTCTGAAATTTTATATCAGTACAAGGAAATGACAGCTATGGCTGCACAGTACACAAATGGTAAATAATCTGTCCCATTCCCTGCACAAACAATGGAATGTCATAAACCACACCTCATCAAGCTTTGCCAGGGAATGGGGAATTGTAATCTTGTCTTAAATGCAAGTAAAGATGTATTCATCCTTTTAAGCTTTTTACATGCATTTAGACTTTCCCCCCTACTACCAAAACAATACAAATATCTCCATGTGCCCTGGACATATAGTGCAGAACAYACATGTTTTTTGACTTGTTGTGAAATCCAGGAAGTCAAAACATTGTGAGTCTATTAAGGCACAATCACTTCCTAATAAAATACATTGGGAAATTCTGTGGAAGAAACACACTCAAAATTAGGCACACATTGTCCAGATAAGCAGCAACATCTATCTCATAAGTAACATTAAAAACATTTCTATGTGAATATACTACTTATACTGTTAATATCTGCTTTCTAAGAGTGCTGTGTTCTCTCTGCTTCAAGACTCAAAGATATTCTAACTGAAATGCATTCACAYAATTCCAGTTAAATACAGTCTACATTGGAAAACGACATTAAAATGCATAAAGAGCAAAGAAACACCACATTTTAGGCAAACTTTTCCATTGCCTTCCAAAACTTTACAAGAGACACTTTCTTGTGACATTTTATCTAGGCAGGGAGTAGAAACAAAGAGTAATACCACAAGCAGAAAACCAAAAAGTTTCAGAAAGTAAAGGTGATGGAAGAAGACATCACCATTTAAAACAGGCAGGTGGGCAAAGAGACGGTAAGCAAAACCGCTGGCATCCATCTCCAAAACGATGCCCATTCACAAATGCAGGTAGGAAGTTACCTGCCATGTGCTTAAGCCCCAGCTGACGAAGTGCTAGACTTGAGCCTGTGCCTAAAAGCAGCCACCCACGCTCTCGGTGTGGATGGATGGCTGGACAAAGGCGGGMTCTCCCGCTGCTCCCCGGGCAGCGCACCCGCAGCCGGCAGCCCGCGGCAGAGCAGCGCCCGCGGCTCCGCACGGAGCGGGACCGCGCCCGGGCACAGCGGAGGCGGCACCGTGCCCGGAGMGGGGCCGGGCGGGGCGCGGCTCGGTACCGCGGACAGCTCCGCACTCACCGTCCTCGTTCTCGTCGAAGACGGGCGCCCTGTGGGAGTGGCCGCCCCCCATGTTAGTCCGCGGCCGGCTCCGCATCCCCCGCCGCCAGCATCCCGCGGGGCGCGCCGGCGGCACCCCGCAAACGGGGCAGCTGCCCGCCCGCCGCCGGCCCGGCCCGGCCCCAGCCCCGGCCGGGGGAGCCTCCGCAGGGCTAGCAGTCACCCTGCGACATGAAAGCGATCCGCCTGCCCCTGGCAGAGAGCGCTGCTGGCTGGCGCGCACCGACTTGGCCCTTCTCTCATCGCGGAGGGGCAGGGGAGGGAGGGAGTTAGGGGAGGAGGGAGGGATGGAAGGGGGGAGGGAGGAGGCGGAGGTCCTGCTGCTGGTGCCTTTTGGTAAGCGGTAAAAGCTGGATCTACCTGGATCCTCGCGGATCCTCCCTCCTCCGCTTTTCCTCCTCCCAGACCTCCACTGGGGACCGCGGAGCCCCCGCTCCTGCTCCGGCAGCGGGGCTGGCCCCGCGCCCTGCCCAC
>NW_026623431.1:531679-551933 GCF_030028575.1 Malurus melanocephalus
GCGATGTCTGCAGGGCAGCGGGTACGGAGCTGCTCCTGCCGCCCGGCCGGCGATGTCTGCAGGGCAGCGGGTACGGAGCTGCTCCTGCCGTGCCCTGCCGGCGGTGTCTGCAGGGCAGCGGGTACGGAGCTGCTCCTGCCGTGCCCTGCCGGCGATGTCTGCAGGGCAGCGGGTACGGAGCTCCCGAGCCGCGGCGGAGCGGGGGGTGAGCGCTGCCCGGCTCCGGATGGCTTTGTTTGTCCTCCCAACCGGGAGCGGGCGTTCATCCCCGGCAGTCCCAGGGGACGCGGCGGGCTGACCGAACTTGGCGGAGTTCTCAAAGCGATAACAAGAAGGCAAAGGGAGCGGTTGCCGCTGCTCCCCTCGGCCCCGGGAGCTCGGCCCGGAGCGGCGGGCGCGGCGCGGTGAGGTGAGGGCAGCCCGGCCCCGCAGCGCCACCTGCCGCCCGCACGGCCCGGGGGCGGCTCGCACGGAGATGGATGGGGGTGCGGGTGGACACACGGACACGTGTAAATAAATAAATGTACATTTATTGTGTAAATAAATAAATGTACATATGCACATGTGCACACTTGCGTGTCTTGAATTCATTCCCCTGTAAAAGTGCGCTGGGGAGAACTGCCAGCGCCGGTAAGGTGTAACACGAATCACCTGCTGTGTAGCGAGCAGCGAGGGCTTTCTAGGCTTGCTGTTGGTATTTATAGAYAGAAATAGCTGTATCACTCCCTTCCAAAAATGCTACCGTTAGCAGCTTTTGAGGTGAAGTAGAAACAATTACAAGTTTGGCACTTCCTCCAAAGGGAAGCAGGTTAAAAAGAATATGTATATATTATTATTGTATCTAGGTCAAAGCCTTTGCAGTTCCTGTAGGGGAACTTGCAGAAAAAAAAAAAAAAAAAAAGAAAATGAAATGGAAGTTGCATTTTTGGCTTCTTCACTGTTACATGGAAAGAAGAGGGAATTGGAATTGAAGTCTGAAGCCAGGGTATGTGCTTTTCAATATGCACAGGCAGAAAGACTTTAATCTTCTCCTTTAATATTTACCACCCTTCTTTCAGTATAGCTGTTTAGAAAACCTCAAGAACAAATACTACATAAAGCAAGAGAACYTTCAATCTCTTTGCTTATGGTTTTTACCTTCCTTAGTTACTCTCATCACCTGTCCTTTAACCCAATATAATGCTGTTATAATCTCTTTGGGAAAGGCTGATTAGACTTGAATGAAGAGGGTAAGACCCTGTGTTGTGTGGCTGAGAGCTTAAAGCTTGCAGCAGCTGCAAACCCAGAAAACTGATAAATTCAGACATGGTGATATTTTTTCCATAAGTAGACATGAACAGATTTTGTCACCTGCTGATGTTCTTTACTTAAATTATTTTGTTTACCATTATTTCCAGGTCCATTTCTACATCTGACTTCCTTCGTATAGACCAAAAGTCTAACGAGTCTTCTGAGATTACTTTCCTAATTTCATATGACAAGGCCCACCACCGTGAACCAAAATGGTTGTAACATTTTACAGAACAATGAGTTGTCTCTATCCATTAATTAGTCGCTCCAGCTAGACTGATGCATCTTTTTGACTCCTTTTTGACAGTTTTGCAATAAATCTGCCCTTTATTTGTGAAAAATTCTGGCCTGTGTTTAAAYCTCAGCATAGCTAGTAGGTTAAGACAAATTTTGTGAAAAATTAACATATAGTAATAAAGTATTGATGAGACATTCTTTTTTGATTTATTAATTGATAGCATTAAATTCCTCTATAACTCTTGCACTTGAGTAGTGTCAGACATTATGTTTCASAGACATTTTCTACAGAAAGAGATCAAAAAAAATGATAGTCTGACAAGAACTGTTAGGTTTGCTGTTCTGAAAGCAATATAATGTATTTATTACACTGTGTCTTTGCTCTTGAACTGAGATGTGTTTGTGTGATACTCACCAGCTTCCTGGCAGCATCAGTGTTTCTGTAACCAAAGGAAAAGTTGTTTCCATAATGATGTCCAATGAACCAAGCTTAGATGTGTGCACRTGGCCCAGCAGAGACTCAAAGAAACCAGAGGCAGTTTTCCASTACCTGGACAAGAATAATACCAACCTCTGAACACACAGGCTGTTTATTCATGTGGTCCTGGGCTCCCCCTTTGTCTTTTGCAAACCTGAATGCATGCTAAACTCTGAACAGATGCATAACTCTGGTATTTTTTTTTTGTTAAAATATTCAGAACAATCTGAATTCCATTGCATCTGCGTCAAATTTAGCAACAACTCTTCAAGAACAATTACTCATATGTTTTTCCAATTGCTTTTGTAAACCAAAAATAAGTCTGGAWTTCTCTATCATAACACCATGCATATCAGTAAAGCTCTCTGAAGTCTGAGAATTCTCAGAACAATTAAATGTTTACTCTTCTGGGGCAGAGATTTCTAAGCTACRAGCAGTCAGTTTCCAAGTCTTGCAMGACCAAAACCAAACCCAACTTCTCATGCTTATCTTTCCTCTTAAAAGACAATCAGGTTTTGTTCGAGATAAACAAAGTTCTAAACTTAAAATCACATTTTATTTTTAGCAGGTGACTGCTTCATTGCCTTTGCAGAAAACACAGTAGAGAAAAAGGACAGTCGAACTTTTTTGTTCCCCCTCTTTTCTTTCTCTCTTCCCCTGGCAATCAGCATGAACATAATTTTAAGATATTGTTTTACATTTTCATTTAAGACCTATGTTGTCTGGCTTAGATTAATGGTGATTTTTCAGAWCTCCATGCAGAGTTAGCAATAAAGAAAATCAAATATGATTACACTCCTGTGCRTTATGAAACTTCTCTTAGGGAATTCAGTGGTTGAAAGCTAGTAATTCTGTGATTACAGCTTTTGTATTAAAATGCTTCTGATGAGACTTACAGCATGAGGGTGACCTTACAGCTCTTGATTTCACAGGATACCTTGTTGATATGCTAATATTTGTCAATTGCAGAGTGTTTACACTGACATTTTTGTGTTTGAATACTATCCTGGACTTAACAAAGAAGATATTAAAATAGCATGTTTTATCTTTGTGATTATGACTACTTTGAAAGGAAAGACCATGGGTTAAGAAAATCCCCTGCTTGGGAACCAATGGTGTTTCCATACCTTTTCTGTTTTGATCTATTCTATTCTATTCTATTCTATTCTATTCTATTCTATTCTATTCTATTCTATTCTATTCTATTCTATTCTATTCTATTCTATTTTCTATTCTATTCTATTCATTCTTTGACTTTACACAGAACTGCAGTAAGCTCACTTTGGCTGTTCTCTGTGTCAGATGAGACATGGAAAATCTGTTCAAACTTTGCTTCCAAATCACATCGGCTCTCCTCCAACCCATTTCAGATCAGTAGGATGTGACAAAAGTCAGAACACGTTGAAATTACAAGAAAAAATTGTCTTTTGATAGCTTGTTCTCAGAACATGGCYTCTGCTCATATTTATTTGTATTTTAGGGAACTTAGGCATTGGGAATATTTGTTAAAGAAGCAAGCAAGGAGCAAGAACTTAATATACATGCTGACAGTCTTCTAGACCATCTTCAGGCATAAGTGCTTGCAGTTTCTGAAAAAGGGCAGAGACAGTGCAAATTGACTGACCTCGGTTTCACTCCAAATGAATTTGGAGAAAACTGTTTCTCCTAAGGGTCTCTCAAGATTATATTAAAAACCTGAAGTTTTATTGAGATTTACTGTAAAAAGCAGTGAGTCTAATTGGCATCATCTGGCATATTCATGCAAGTGACAGAGAATAAATTCAAGCATATATTAMAGTTTCCAACAATTGATTCAAGCATAGACCAAAGTTTTCCTTCCTTTGCCAAGGTTAAAACAATGCTGGAAGAAAGTGGCTTAGTTTGGTTTCACAACCTGCTCTCCCAACTGCTCCTTCCTCACCAGTCCCCTCTGTATTCCCCAAGACACCAGTTTAAAGCATAACAGAGTTTTGGACTAATCCCAGTGTGGGTCACCAGGCATGGATTTGTGTGTGTATGAAAGCAGCCACAGCCAAGATAATGGGGTATGGAATAAATTCATGGACAAGTCATGCACAATCAAATCTCRTGGTTAGAATGTGCTTCTTTTCCCATCACCCATTTTACAGGGAGGCTGACAGCTTTCACTAAGGGTTRTAGATAAAAATCTGCCAGCCAGCTCCTTCATTCCCATTGCATCTGTGTGAGCACAACACAACTGTGACCTTTTACACAGACCTGCTGTACCCTCAGCCTTCTTACAGGACAGAAGGAAAGGCGTTGGTCTCAGCTAAGCTTAGGAAATCATAGAAAGCCTTTATCACCTTTAACAGGACATAAAGGGCAAGGAGAACAAGGATGCCTGAGGATTATATTGGAGAAAAACTTGAATTTATTTGTACAGAACCCTAAACAGATAAAGAGGGGGAAGTCAGTTCTGTACTACATCAAATATACTGGGGTCGTAATTACAGTAGGTTTGGGGCTGGGCTTCTAATTAAGTTTTAGTCTTGCTTACATATATACTTTATCTGTACAATACTGGGATGCCAGCCAAGTAATCAAACCAGWTTAAATAACCTACTTGCACAGCAAACAGCATTCCAGCATTGCCTCTAGAAAGTGTCCCCAACCTATTAGATTCCCTCAGAAACTGATTGTCTATAGAAAAGAAGTCAGCTTCCTGTGAGTATCCAAGAATTGAAAAGAAAATKGTTACTGGAATCTGAGATCAAAAGTGATTACGGGACCAGAACTGCTGGCCCCAGTTTGGACTTATTACCACTGAGTTGGGTTTTTGCAATTGGCTTCAGACACAGCCTGATCAGGTSTATTATGCCCATCTTTTGATTTGACACTGTTAACTGAATCTCAGGTTGATAAACCCTAAGCCATTTTCRCTGCAGTATATAGCAGAAATCAAAACAAAGCATTTTGCTCCTTTGTACTTTTACCTSTTTTCTGTGGAATTCAACATTGTGTCTATTATTTATTTCCCTCAGCACAGAAAGAGCACAGAAAACTTGTGAAAGATTTTTCTAACTACCTTCCTTGATATGACTGAAGTTTTGAGGTCCACATTGTGAGAAAGCAAACCCCAGTGGTACAGATGGAATGTGAGAAATTTGATGTCAGCTCCTGGCAAGATGATGTGCGGTTGTCCTCTTACAATCCCTGGCAATACTTTGGTCTGAAACAGCTGCAGAGTCAAGGTATATAAGACCAAAAAAAATTTATAACAAAATGTCAAGAGATTGGTCTTTACTGCATGCAGGTACATGAACAGGGAGCATGAAYAAAATATCTTCTGCCTGTACAGGTTTTGTTCACAACCATTGGTTTTGTGTTTGGGGTGTTGGAAAGAAATTTTTCTATGTCTTTTAAGGGTGTGAAAACATGCATGTGACAAAAGACTTGTGACACTACAGTACCTTGTTGTGACTGCAACCTCATGTAGTTGAACATATTCACCCTGGGCTGAAATTGTGACTGGGATCCCCACATTCCACTCGTGCTGCTCATGGTCTGTGACCCCCTACACACTTTGGTCTTTCCGCCTGGTGTTTTCATGTACAAGGATATTTCCCAAAGTAGACTTCTTGCAACTTAAAAAAGGGACAAATGACAACATCTGGAGTTTCTTTCATTTCTTTAGAGAGACAAACTGGTTCCAGCACCAAGATACCTCCTGTCCCTCTCCACAGCTAAGCATTCCAGAGGAGGTGATGCTGGATCTGTGCGTGCTGGGGCAGCCTGTTCTGCAGCTCGGTGTTGCAGCCATTACCCTGCACTGCAATAGCTCAGCCSTTCTCTCTCACAGCCTGTACCAGCCCCGTGTGGTTTATGCTCCCCTCAATCTCAGCTGTTTAATAAGCTTTATTGCTTAACGATTTTTTTTCTTCCTCTCCTCATGTAATGTAGCTGTATCTGGAGCACTGGGGATTCTCCATTAATAACTTGTCCTATTGTGTTTTGTCACATCCTTTCTTGTGACYAGTAATTTATCAGCGGCATTGATTGATGTAAAATTATAGACTTCCCAATCTTTCCTAGCCTGCAGTGTGTCTTTCAAGAACTCATAAAGTAGCTCAAGTGATGAAGAGCCCTACTTTGAAGAATAGTTAAGAGGCTGCTCTTTTAGAGCTATTACATTTGGGCTATTAAGGCAAAACACTTAAATAAGGGTGCCAGGATGACTTACAGCTCTCTTGTTTCTCTTCTTCTCAGGAATGTAGCTACATCTTTTCATTTTGGCTTCGTGTTTTTGGTTTGTTTTTTTTTTTTTTTACATCTTTTCATTTTGGCTTCGTGTTTTTGGTTTTGTTTTTTTTTTTTAAACTTGGACCTAAAATTCAAAAGCTGCTCAAGACATGTCTTCTCATCTCAGAGATAAGAAAATATAAGCTTGTTATTTGAAAACTGAAGTCCTCTGCTGAATATCACAAGATAAACCCATGCAAGCTGAGGAACCATGCTGGTTTTGAACACAGGTAGCTGAGAAATGAAAGAAAGAAAAATCAATTTTTCACAAAAGTGGCACCTGGATGAAATGTTTTCAACAGTAATTGGTTGTGTRAAATAAGGGAAACATTATTTGCTGAAGAGCCCATTCCATCTGCAAAAATGTGTCAAAGCCAAGCCWAGACTGATGCACTCATGAATTGTTCAAGTTTGCAGCAAAAGGGTAAAAATTCACATTCAAATCTACAGAGCTAATGAAAAAATTTAAAGTCACCATGTCTGGGGAAATAAATAAATGAGAATCCAAGGTTTCATAAGTGTTCTTGAAAGTATTAATTTTATCATTTTCCACTACCTTAATTGCTTAGAGGTAGAAAATAAATACTCAATGATAATTTTCAGGGCAAAAAAAGCTAAAGAATACCACCCTAGTCCAAAGAAAGTTGTCTATATTTTCCTGTTTTCTTTGCTTTGCTGTTCTTCAGATTTAAGCACATCTCTCTCTGTCCTTGTCTCATAAAGAGATTTGCTGTGAGTACATTCAATATATGCATGCCAGACTGTAATCTGTGCAATGGGATGGTGGAAGAGGCAAAGTAGGAGGGATCGGCTCAAATGTTCTGTGCAAGTGAAGCCCAATGATGTGCTTGAGAACTGCATGGGTTTGGAAAGTCAAAGGTGTGACTACACCTTGTGAAAAATAGCAGGAATTATGTCTCTGACACCTTGTAATTTACCTTTGGTCATGCATAAGCATGGGAAAGCATTTTGGTGCTCATTGCTATTGCATTCACTGGAATCATATCAATTAACACACAAGAGCACAGCAATCTGTCAGAACCTTGTTACAGAGCCAAAGTCATTCCCAATCTCTGTAAATTATAGTTCCATGAACCTGCTAAGCTCCTTTACCCCCAATCATGCATTAGTTCAATGAACAAAATGAGAATAATAACGCTTTCCATGAAGGTATGTTTATCTTCTCAGCTCTAGGATTTCCCTCCAGTGAAACTACTGCAGAGATGCCCTGAACGAAGATATCCCTTGGTCTGTGACCCCATGCATTTTTTTTTTTTTTTTCCCAGCAGCATATTAGAACAATTGCAGAATTTATCCATTCTTGCTTTCTTCACTCCTTCTCTAAAAAAAAAGAAAATAATCTGAAAATGCTGTTAATGGAAAACAGACCGGTGAAGAAAAATCTCTTGTTATGTACAGTCACAACAGCATTTAGTTCTGTGTTGCACTCCAGCTTAACTCAATTTACATTCAAGCAATGATTCAAACAKAAATATGTGTAAAAGTAGCAGGAGAGGCATCCTATTTAATGTCCTCAGYGCCATGCATGGGTGCAGGTGATGAGCAGACTACAAACAGATGCATCAGCTGTTCCAGGGAGCCAGTCAGCTCTGAGAAATGAGTCTGGCTCCTGGGGGAATCCTGCAGGATAACAACACTCACCACAGCAATTTATTTCTTGTTAAAGTACAATTGGACACCCCGTTTGGAATAGTCGTGCTTGGTCAGGAAGGGGAAGGAGCTCTTTCCACACAGACTAGTCAGAGCAGAAGGGGGAAATTGGCTGTGCTTGTGGCATCTGGGGTTTTCTAGGATTCCTAGTATATGCAGCCCTGTAGATGCCATCGATTTGAAGCACTTGTGAGTCCTCATAATGGGAAGAAGTTCCTTATAATTTTGTCATGTCTACTTTATTCAGATATTATAGCATTATTTTCCTCTGAAAAATCTGTGTGATGGCATATTTAAATTCAGGAAAGAAACTTCTGTCAAAGATTAAATTTACATTAAAATGGTGCTTTTAAAATATCTTAATGTTAGCATTTTTTAAGCCTTTAAAAATATTTTTATAATTTAAGAGTAATTATTTTTTTTAATAAGTATCAATCTATTAAGGGGTCATTTTATATATCTGATATTTTTCTGACTTCTCAGAACAGAAACACTCAGGAAACAGGAGATAGAAGAGAACCAACACTGAATGGACCCATGAACAATTTCTCAYGTCCTGATACAGAAATAAAACTTGTGACAACTTAGTCTGGATTTTATGACTTTTCAGATCTATTGAAACTTTCAATGCTTGTCACCCTTCAAGCCTGTTTATTTTATATCCTCCCTGAACTCTTTCATGAAGGAGAATGGAGAGGGAAAACAATCCAATAGCAAATACCTCAAATGTTCTGTAATTGGTGACACAATGTAATATGTGTTCTTATATGAGTTTTATGATTTTGCCTCCCTTTAAGGATGCTTAAAAATAGCTTTAGAGTGGATTTTTGGGAATTGTGACATTCATAGACAATTACAGTTCATGTTAGAACCTTAAAAATGGAACCAGTTTCCAGGAGGATCCTTTTTTTACGTGCATATAAGGATGATTGTCTTTTCTGCTTCTGAAAAACCTTCATGAATAGAGAATTACAAACATTGATGCTCAGCAGTGACTGCTCCCTGCCACATCCATTCTTCTGCCTGTGTGTGTATTTTCCATAAGGGAAGCCCCGTTGCACCTGCAAGATAGAAACTGAGACTAAAGTAGTGGTGTAAATGATGAACTGGAAATGAAAGAAATGAAGCTGAAGAAAACATGGTTCCATTGCTCTGAAGGAAAAATCTGAATAGTGTCACTGAACACAGCTTATCAAAACCGTTTCATTTGGCATCAACGTTCCCAAAAGTAGGAGTCTCCTGAAAAGCATGAGGAATTTTCAACTGCAGGTCAAAGAAGCATGATGTTTGCCCTGCAAAGGGTTTTGCCCCTCAGCCTGGAGAGGAGAAACTGCAGCAAGACCATRGGAAAGAACATAAGCTTCTACAGGTAGGCAAAGTGCAAATATTTGGATTATTTTTCTGCAGGAAGAAAATGTTTTAGCTTGCTTATCTGTTTTGTTTCAGCTCAGTTTGCAGCCTTTGTCTTGCTGGGCTGGGAGATGGTGATTTGGGATTTGGAGCACATTTGTGTGCCTCAATGGAGTCAGAGAGTGCTTGCTTGGAGGGAAATGTGTTACTGCTTCTCACTGTGACGCTGCTGCTGTTGATTGAAAGGATCCTGCTGTGGCTTATTGCTGAAATTACAGGAATCTTCAATAGAGCGACCAACAGCCCTTGGAGGGGGATAAAAAACACAGAAAGGAAAACATTGTTATAAAATTATGTTGGTGGTGAAGTTTGTTGATATTAACTGCTACAAGCCCAAAAGTGACCTTTCCTCACACAGGGCACTGGACCTTGTTCCCGGTGAAAATATTTGTGAGTGTGCTCAAAAATGAGGATTTGATAAAAATCCTGGCAGTTTCCATCTGAGTCATCTCACGAGAATGGGGTAACAGCAAGACAGTGAGGGGCCAAACACCCCAGCTCATATTGATCTACTATGGCCCATGGGCAAGGCATCAATTGTGGGAACAAATACGTGCTCTTGCTGGTTTCAAAGCAACTTGGTTTCAGTGGATCACTGAAAAWTAATAGACCAGAAAGCATCCAGTTTTTTAAAAAAGAATACTAAAGGACTGTTTAGAAAGCACTGTGTCCAGAGGAGTCAGAATAGGTCTCTTATACTGTACTGACCAAGACAAAAATGAGCCTCCAACAATATCCATTCTAGCATGGAAACTCTATGTGTGTGTAATTACTGAAGCACTTGCTAACCCAATGATTAAAAGTGCTTTAAAAGCTGCTTTTGAAATTGTATATTACAGGAAAGAAAATTGTATATTACAAAAAAGAAAATCATAAACACCAGAGCCAAATGTGGTGAAATAATCAAGGAATTTATTTTTGGTTTTGATTTAGATGCTACTTGTACCTAAAGAGATGTGGTATGTTCAATTACTGAATAGGTAAATTCCAAAACAGTGGCATTGTGTATGCTTGAAACACATCTGAAAACGTGTTTTCTTCCTATATTTTGTGCAAACATTTACTTTCTTGCCAAAAAGACCACGAATTCTCTTTAGGCAGCACTGAACACACAGCTCATGCTTGCTTGAACACACAACTTGTGTTTGCTTGCTTGCTTKACTCAGTGCAGAACTCGCTGGTCATTTACCACTGCGATTGCTCCACCGTGGTTCATTCTGTGCTCTCTCGCTTCCCCGTGCCCTCAGGGTTTTCATCCTCACTCTCAGCAAGACAGCAGCTCACAATATTTCATTTCCAGCCCTCAGTGTCATCAAGACAGAAGCCACCACAGAGAAGAAAAMAACTCTCAAGCATGTGGCACACACAGTCCAGTGGCTGGCATTGGCCGTGTCTGTCCAGTGCCAAATGAGAGTCCATTAGAGAATTATGGACATTAAAGTGACAGGAACTCAGCTGAGGACTTCTGAACTGAATACATGAGCTGGAGCAGGATAGCCAAGTTCTTGGGGCTGTGAAAGCTCTCTCTTCTCTGCACCAGATACTGAAGTGGTAATACAAAGGAAGAGTTTGCTTTTTGGGTTTAGACCCAAACAGAAGAAACTGCTTAAAAAGACTGGCACTGTCAATGTGCTATTCATCCCAAATGTTGCCAGATAAAAAGAATGCCAAAAGCAGCATTTCCTCATCTAGGGAGAAYTGTTGGAGTAAGAGCTGGTCAGTCTGAAAATCCCATGTACACAAAACCCCCAAATCTGTCAGCCACAGCACGCAAATCAGGTACAGACTTTTTCAGATGTTTGGGTGTGCTCTTGGAAGGGAGAAAAATTTGATTACCTTCTCAGTGTGCTATCGCAAGAGGGAATGATTCATTGATGCCAGCAGACACAACAGTCAGAAATCCACCGTATTAACACAGACATTTCTCATTTATTGATTTCATGAAACAAATGCTAAGCAGGCATGCAATTGCCAGACAAGCAAAATACAGCATTATTAATGGATTGTAAGGWAACAGCCTGCAGAGAAAAACTGCAGTAGGTTAAACACAGAAGTGTGCAGAGGTTGCAGCAAAGTTCTGTGACCCAGAGATCGTCTTTTCAGCACATGTTTGCACAGCTTCCAGCTCAGTGGGAGTCTTGATCTGTGACTTTGCCCCCTAAACTGTGATCCATACAGCAGTGCTAACAGCATATGTCATCTGGAAATTAGTCTCTGGCTCTCAGCAGCACAGGAGATAATGACATGTAGTGTCTTCTTATCCTACACTTCAGATATCCTCCAGTGAGTTACACAAACAGGAGGTTTCGTTCACTTGCTGGAGGCTGCAAGCCATAAGACAAAAGGAATTTAAAAAGAAAGCATGCATAAACAAAAAAAAGCAAAAAATCATTACACTCCCTAAGGCATCTGTGCTTCAGAAGGACCAATGGCCACATGATTTATTAAAGATTCTGAATTATGCATTAAAAGCTCCAGCACAGTGTCCATGCAAGCATACCTCACTTGAGTAAGTTCTTGCACACAAGAATTTGTCCACAACTTTTTCTGGGTGTTTCTTATGCTCTCGGCACACACATACAAAACTTGTCAAGTCAAAGGGTGACCTTACTGAATTCACCAGCAGGCTGTGAGCCTTGGGTTTTACCCAAAGAACACCATCTTGTTTTAATCAGTGCTCTCTGAAAAAGAGGTCAGCTCCTGATGCTGATCTCTTACACAGCTAAAAGTCTTTCGGGGATTGCACTGAAAATTCAAGTAATTTATACACCAGGTCTGTAGCAAGAATCTTTCAACATCAGCAGTCTAATCCAAAATTATTTTKTATTTCTTCTAAGAATATAGTGTCACATCTACTGCTTAATGTTAGCTTAAGCAGCAGGATAAAATGAAGGGGAAATAAACACCCTCATTTGCATTAGACTTATCCTAGATTTTAAATATCTGCTTTCTAATTACTAGAATCATTTGCTAATAAATAATGGTATGTTCAACACATTATAAACACTTTATAACACTTTTCTTTATAAAACTTTGTCCCTCCCCAGCAGTGCCTTTGAGTGAAACAAGCTGCACAATCCTTTTTAGAGCTTGTGATGTTTTTACCTTTAAGCAAAGTCATTTTCCTGTATCATTCCTGCATCAAACACCAGCACCTCTTGGACCTTGTTCACCTTAGACAGGACCAGCCACCTTCTGGCTCTTCCTCTGCCCCACTTGGGGAAATTGGTAATGGAGAGAGCCCCAAAAAAGGCACTCCTTGAGTTTACTGACATGAAGGGCTGTGATCCAGGGACTTTGCTGGGGCAGCAGAGGAGGGGTCCCTGTCATTGGGTCTAGCAGGAGAAGTACAGCTGATTGTTTGTCCTCATGTTTGCTCATCTGAGCCATCTGCAAGCAGCCCACAAATCCCTGGTGTCTTTAGCTCCTGAGATTGGAACCTACAAAAAACAGTTAAATCAATTAAAATCTTGATAAATATAAGTTCAATAAACAAAGATAAATAAATAAATAAATAAATAAATGTGTTAAATTAAAAAAAATCACTAGAATTTAATTGAGTTTCAGAGAGGCTCTGGCCTAATAGCAGCTCTGTTTCAGGGCTGAAGCCAAGTCCTAAGCAAGGGTCAGATTCTGGTGGTTTTAATTATGTTGCTGTATCAGTTGTCCAGTTCCTGACACCTGCTACCAAAGTGGATGCCAGCATCTGGCTCCATCTGAGAATAAAATAGAACTTGATTTTTCTCATAGCTCTGCCTTGAGTGAGTGAAAATAATGCATGAAAGAGTAATCGTATAAATATATGACTTCTCTTACTTCCTGGCTTGCATGATTGTCCTGCAGAGCCACATACTGYGCAGCAAACTCTGACTCCTGACAGCAATTGCCACTGTCCATGCCTGTCTCACACATGAGAAAAACAAGTAAATGCTGGAYATGCAAATATTTTTTCCATGTTGCTTTTTCCACTCTGACATGGCYGGAGGATACAGGGCTGTCCTTGGACAGTGCTCTCTGTGTTCAGAAAATGCCTGCATTGGTCTGCATCCCAGCTGGTAAAAACAAAGAAGAATGTGAAAAATACAATTCAACATGCACTGAAGTTGAGATTCCAGAGCGAGTACCAGTCTGTTTTCTCTTCAAGCTTTGAATTCTTCTAATAGAGGGCCTGTGTGTGCGTGTGTGTGTGTGGTTTGGCTTCAATATTTCCTGGAGGAATGTGTCTGCACAGCTAAACAAAATACCTCCCTGGGGGCAGCTTGTGCTTTACAGTTGCTGCAGCACAGAGAGAAAATCTGATTTTACAAAGACAGAAATGGCGTACATCCTGTCAGGGTATAAGAAAAGCTTCATGCTTGACATCATTAATGGTCAAATTGTAACATCAGAAAATAATATTTTCCTTCAGTGCATTTAGATCAGGTGCCTTGAAACCTTGCCTGTGTCTTTGGGAACATAATGGGAGATAGATACATAATAACCAATTTTTTCTAGCTATTAGAGGACTATGGTCAGGCACCTTTTCCAAAATGCTCTTACATGCTTTGTGAGTTGTTCTTTTTCCCTGAGGCTTGGTCTGCTAACAAAGAGGTGTATTAAACACAGAAGAACAAAAARTCTGCTCAGAGCTTTTCCTCGTGCTTGCAAACGCTGGTTTGTGTATAGGGCTACTCAGGCCTGACACCRGCTCTCCCTCAGTGAAGGCTCTGCCTCCTCAAAGAACAACAAATACATTTAGTCTTTTCCTAGCAARTTCAAAACTTGATAGAAAGGCTTAGAAATACAACTCACGGAAGATTTTTTTTTTGTTCCTACTCCTATCAAAGCATGAAGCTAAACAGAGTCATTTTATTGGCATCAAGAATGGACCGAGTGTGTTTGGAAATGTAGCACTTCTTTGAAAATTATGTGTAAAGCAAAATCAAAGAGTCTGCTTTATCACTTTGATGCTTTCCTGAATGTTGTTTGGTTTCTTTGACTGCATTTGCTCCGTTTYTCTTTGGTGTCAGAGTGACAATGGTGTGGCCAATGCTGTCATTCTCTGCCCGGCACGTTGTTTTATTGCAGAAGCTCATGTTCCTAAATTATGCAATAGCAGGAATTGGAACTGTGTCTTTTTGATGTGAACAAAGTTGATGCCAACCTTTTTTGTTAGCATACATTTAATGAATAAAAAGGGTTGATGTTCAGAGTGTGGCAGCGGCTTTGCTGCCTGTGCATGTGCTTTTCACATTCCCCAGGAGCAAACCCAGCCTTTCTGGGAGTGCTGTGTGGCTGCACAGTGCTGCTGGCACAGCACTTTCAATGCTCCATTCAGACCAGGAGRGACAACTGTCCTCTGGCCAGAGCATTGTCACATCCTTTTCTGGGCTGCACTCCAAGGCCTCCAGCCTCTATTTCAGGCAGCTTTGAGCTCTCTCCTAGAAAGCCACCAGGACAATAATCCATTGTCCTGTGCCTCTGCAGCTTCAATTCTCACCTCAATTCAAACCATGGYTTTTGGTCAGCCACCAAGGCAGAGCTCAGTCTGAAGGGCTGAGCACAGAAGCAGAGYTTGCACCTTGCCTGGGCTCTGTAGTCCCAGTGTGCCTGGATTTCTGCTTTTTGAGAGGTTGGGATGTAAATACACCGTGGTTTACAGRACCTCCTCCCCTTCTATCCCCTGTTACAGAATTTCCCAGCAGCAGCAGCCATGGCAAAATGGACTGTGAACAAGGCAGGCTGTGATGGCTCTGGAGTGCCCTGAGCAGCACAGCTGAGAGCTGGCTTTGCCAGGAGAGCAGGACAAGGACCCAGCTGTTGGAAAAGTAGCTGGGGTGACAAGGAAAGAGAGGTAGAAGGGAAATAAGAGCACATTGTCCCAATTTCCCCATTCACTGAATAGTCTCACCATTCTTTCTGCACCCCATGCAGTCAGAATTCATCCTCCTCAACTATGGTTCGCCAAAAGTTGCCAATATGCCAGATTGGCAGATCCCTGCATTTGCACTGGTATCAATATCTCCTTGTCYCTGCTGGCTGTAACTCCTCTGACACATCCTAAGATAAAATTCACTTTTTCATGGCAATTGTAGCTAGTGGCTAATATTTATCCCATGATTAATGAGCAAGTATGTAGTAATTAACTTAGCACTTTTTTTTATTTTGCACCCTCCATCATCACCATATGAGTTCTTGCACTACAGTAGAAATTTTATGTGAAAGMTCATAGACAAACACAAAGTGATATTGGATTTAATTGTTTCCATTAATCCAGTCTCTAGTTATCTGCTTTTTATTTCTGATCATTTATGCTGATACAGACTCCTCAGTGTTTAAGTTAGGTCAGTGGAAGGGTATATGGTAATACCTGCCACAAAGGAAGATCATGATTAATACAGAAAAGATAAAKCTTAAGCTGTGTGTCTTTATGTTACCAGGAAGTCATTATTTCACACAAGCTGCTTGGTTATAAGGTAGATGATGAGTACATTAAGTCTGGATAATTTAAGATAAAGAGACAGGGTTTTCCTTTATTATTTACTCAGCATTCCAGGGGAATTGGGAAATGTCTTTCCCTCTCATGCACTCACATGCTTTTACCCTTTTTGGGCTATTTATTTGAGAAACAATGTTTTAACAAAGMACATTTAAATTGCCCCTGCCCTGCCTGCAGACTTTAGCGTGTCTTGTATATTCTATATATATGTATATCAGAAGGACACTTTACATTTCAAAAGCAACAGTTCTCAGTTTTTTGAAGACAGCTGCTGATGTCAAGAGAGCTTCTCATTTGCAAGGGTTGCCTCAGCTCTCAGCAAGAGAGATCACTGCAGTGATCTAACTAACTCTCATTGCTGATAAGATTGCTTTTTGCCCAAATGCAGTTTGCCTAGTTTTCAGCTTGGGAAACTTTTTTAAATTCACTAGTGACTTTGCCAGCTAGACAACGACAGCATCAGAGTGTGAATCACACCATTTCAATGGGCTGATTGTGAAATAAATATGAACAGGAACAGCAGGGGGTAGCTTTTCTTTAGCAGTCACAGTTTCCTTTTCACTATATGCCCTTAAAATGCCCAGGCAGACCATTAGCAGAGGGGAAGATTGATAGAATTGCATTTACATTTTAAATCAAGCCAAGTTCTTGCTTCCCCAGCCACAACCCTTCCAAAACATCAAACAAACAAAACAAAACAAAACAAGAAAAGCTGCAGCCAAATAGAAAGGAGGAAAACAAATGTTAATTTGATTAGTCTTCCAATGGAAATTAGCTTAATGGTCCAAAATTAAAAGTATAGACATTTAAGACCTTGGCTGCTTCTACACATGAAAGAACAGCTCCAASTAGGGTGATTCTTCACTCAATATGTTTCTCTTTGCACCATCCCTCAGTGCTTTCCTCACTACATTACCCAGCTGTAATGTCGTCTCAGTTTTGTATCACTATTTCTCTTTTCTTCTGGGAGTAACTATAAACTGAAACTTTATAAAACTGTGAGTAAATGAACACTCTGCTGCTGAGGAAGGTGCCCAAGCCATCCTTGGCTCTGTGACACCTTTCACCCAAGTGGTGCCCCTGAACACCCATCCCTGCCCTGGCACCCCATGCTCCTGGTTATCCCAGTGCTGGGTTAACCCAAGGCTGGCCACTCCCTGGGAGCTGCCTGAGAACCAGCCCTGCAGGCAGGAGGGGCCTGTCCAGCACCTGATTCTTGCAAATGTTCTCAGAACTATCTGTGAGGATGGCAGGGCAAGAGCCCCTGCAAGCCACAGGCTTTTCTCCCAGCAAACCATCAACTACACCACGGATGTGTGCAGCTACACTCCATTTATCTTCGGTTCATTCTTATCTTAGTCACCCAACTTGAACAAAACCAAACTAAAACCACACTTAGTCATCTAGGAATTCATTGCATGTGATTCAGACGCAGAAGGAGATACTTTTTTCTGTTTTACTTTTATCACAAGAATTTAAAACAGAAAAGTTGTTCAGGTTTAAATAGCAATTACATCTGAGACACAGTCTGTTGTTAACACCAGTTTCTGACATGCTCTCTTTATTTTCCTTTGTTTCAAGGCAAGCTGACAGAACAAAAATACAATTATTAAGCTCATGGATTTTTTTTTTTAATACAATGAACCTCTTCTCATTTTCATCACTTCTGGATATTACCTAATAAAGCACATCCTCAGCTATTCCCCCCTCTTTTATACATTTTTATTCCTTAGAAGAGTATTTTATCTGTACAGGGTACTTGTCATATCATTTGGTTTCAAGGCACTGACAAAGCTCTGAATCTGTGTTGTGTCACCAACAGACAGGATTCCAAAGGTAATACYCTGTGAGAAACAAGAAATAATGTGACTGATTTACTCTTACTTTGGCTTCAGGGCTTTTGTGTTACTAAGGCCAGTGAACTGAACACAAGTTTTAATCTAAAGTGAGAATGTAGATCCACAGGAGCCTGTGACTTGTCTTATTGATTTCAGAGATGACAGGATTTCTTCCACTATGCTTAAATAAAAAACATGAAAACCYGTGTACAGAAAAAAAAGAAGAACTAGGAAGACATGATGTATTGTGTGGACTTGCACCTCATCKCCTCAGCCAGCTGAGATGAGAATTTATGTTACCTTGCAGTTCTAGCCTGCTGGAAGATATACACAACAATATAAGCTATGACATTTGCAGTTTTCTAGGCAAGAGTAAGTAGAAAACCGTGCCTGCTAGCATGCTAAGAAGCTTCTAAAAAGCTCTTKTGTAGGCAGTAGCTGAGCAAAGTCTCTTTGGATTCTTGTTTGGCTTGGCTTGCATTGTTATACAGGGCTGCACTTTCACTCTCACCCACTTTTCTTTCAGTGACATAATTCTTCTGAAAGGTGCTGGAATACCAGTCCTAAAAAACAGTCCCTCATTTCCTTGCATATTARCCACAGTGTAGACAAGAGCTCCTTGGAGGGACAGCAGAGAGCTTAGACCTTGCATTTTCCAGCACTTGAATTCCCCAGAGGGYTTGTATCAGGGACGAATTTGCCAGATGAATACATTTATTTGTATCACCTCCGGTACACTCCTTGGTGGCTGACATAATTTTTCATCACGTGGGTGATTAGGGAGGGTGGGAAGCTGACCAGCAATAAGACTTGGAGCTATCTGCCACATTTGTATGTGTGCGAGAGAGAGGAGGATGGAGAGCAAGGCAGAGCAGGAGAATAACTTGAAATRCTGCTGCTCTAAAGCTGAAAAAGGCTCCCTCCTCAAACCCCTGCTGTTTGTGCAGTGAGTGCAGTGCTGATAATGAATGGTATCACTTTGGGATAACTCATCCACCAGTGCTCCCCAAGCCCAGAGTGCAGACAAGGCCCTTGTGTGCTGCTGGGACCAGGCAGCTCTGCCGGCACGGCCAGACAGGGAGCCAGGCTGAAAGCACCACTGTTATTTCACTGGAGAGGTCTGAAAGTTACTCCCAGCTAAAATTGCCTTTTCTTAGCAAGGCAGTGAAGGCTTAAGCCTCTAAATCCTGCATTACTTGAATCAATACTCCTTGCAGTCACTGAAAAGAGTATCCCTGACAAGGCTAAAACCGCGTAATCTCTGTCTCCCTGGTGCTGATGGCTGAGCTCCCACAGCAGCTCTGGGAAATGCCATTATCCCCATTATGGAGACAGCAGCCAGGACAGAGACAAGGCAGGCTGTGCCTGCACTGCAGTGACAGATACTCGTGTGGACACCTCTGAGCTGTCCCAGCTGTGCCACCATCCAGAGCAGGATCCCCTGGGTGCTGCTCCCAAAGCCCTGCTCTGCTCTAAAGGCAGGTTGGACACTGCCTGGGGTGTCATCAGGTCAGCACTGGCACTGCAAATGGTTTGGTCACTGGTCTGAGGCAGCACATGGAAATGATTCCTGTTCCCCAGCCCTGCTGGGYTGTCCTGTCCCTGTCCTGGAACACAGAACTCCCCATTTCCATATGTTTTTCTTCAGGGAAAGTGCCCAGTGCCAGATTCGTGCTAGCAAGACCAACAGATTTCAGAAGATCTAATTTCTTTTTCTGACCCAGATGGCTTTACCTGCTTCTATAACCATTTTATGTAAGAACAGGCTGTTGAGCAGTCACATTAGTGTGCTCAATATATATGTAAATTTTTAAGAACAACAACAAGAGTGAAGAAAAAAGAAGCCTGTATACCACTGAGTAAGCAAAGAAGACTTTTGCTCAATTATCATGGGGAAACAACATTGCAGCACCAGCACAGGTCTGAGATCCTGCCTGCCTTGTCCATTGCCCATGGTTTGGCCAATCCATGCAGATCACCAGCAGAAACCTWCTGCTACCATGGAACAGAAAACAACACACACTGGATTAGCCCAGCTGCAAATGCAGGCACAAAGTGCTGCTGCCACATCAGGCTTCCCTCTGTGCCAGGAAACTGCCAGCGTTGTGCATCAGCACCCCCAGACTCAGGGCAGTGTGTGGGGCAATCTCTGCACTGATTTTCAGTTGATCTTTCCAAAAAGGTTCAGCAATGTGTACTGCTAAACAGCAACAAGAAATGTGACAAAAAGATAAGACCTGAAACAAGAGGCCAGGGTTTCCAAAAAGTCTTGTGCTGAGCTGGAAGCTTGCAGAGAAGTTTAACCCTGCTCTGAAGCAAGAAGTGGCACCTTCACCACAACAAACAGCTGAGTTWCTTTGGGCTTTGAAGTGCTCTTTAAATTCACAGGGTTTTCTCTGTTTTACTGTTTTTATGTTTTACTTTTTCTATTTTTCARTAAAATCAGAAATTMATTTCATGAGGTGTCTCATGATAGCYCCCAACTCTTTTAAAATATATATTTTCATTAAACAAGTGGACTTTGGTATTAAGAAACCAACAACTTGCAAGGACTTGTGTCAAAAGTTGGTGGACATCAGGTAGACTGTTCAA
>NW_026623431.1:553248-603554 GCF_030028575.1 Malurus melanocephalus
AGCTGAGCAACAATTTTTCCCCTTCACAAAATAGTTGTTTGGGTTGTTTTGTTGTTTTGTTTTAATTTGATTAAATGTTTTGGTGAGGCCTGGATCCAGCATTTGCTTTCCTAAGTCATCCTTAGCAGAAGCCAGATTGCTGATTTCTAATACTGTGGAGCATTTATGCTGTTCAGAAAACTGCTGTTCTGGCAGAGCAGCTACATTTTAGCAGCTTGCCAAACATGAAGGTGATAGAAGGATAATCTTTCACTCCCACCCTCAGCTGTTCTTGACAGCAATGAGATGGTTATTAAGAGTCTGTTTCTTTAGCAGCCAGACTCACAGTGAGCAGGATCCTTTCCTTGGATGTGCACCAGGTAGCTGTGTTTAGATCTATGATCCAGCTACTTGGGGCCCTCCCAAAAGGCTTCCTGTCTCTCTCTGTCCTCTCAACTGACTTGTCCAGGCAGCTCCTTTTTCTGAAAATAGGACTCAGCTGTCCAAAGCAAGACCTAAAATCCCCACAACTGGAACTCCCAACTTTTCTTTCTTCTCTGAGGATCTACCACTTTAACATTCAGAAGAACATGATGTTAATAAACCAACTGTTCTTAAGGAAGGCAAAAAAGTGCATAACAAGACAGAAGTACAAACAATAACAGCCCTGTTCTCCTGTTTGCCCCAGGTGTTTTGGTGGATTGAACTCAGAGTCTTCTGCAACACACAGAGTATGTTCCTTTCTCCAAAAGTAGTTTTCCCACCTTCAAATGAACATTCCTGGTGTACTACAATACTGGGGGGCTGCAGTACTTCATGAGATTCTTTATTGTCTTGGCTAATACCTTTCTAAAATCTGAATTTAAAAAGATGGGGGTAGAATAACTTTCAAAATAGCCAGTTCTTCATTCAAGGGTACCTCCATTTTACAGGACAATTAACATATAAAACAACATATGTTCAGCTTCAGGCCTGCATCCCAGCATCTGGATTTCTCAGCTCCGTCTGGCATCTAATAAAAGAGCAAAGCCTCATAAATTCAACTCAGAAAGYAAACTAAWTTTTGTACATTTATCACAGCCATAYAGAGATGTATTCACTTTGCTTGAGACTATGAATACATAAATTCATGGRTCTCCCTAAGCAGCAATAACAAGCACTTGTTTTGATTGATAAACTGTAAATCATAGAATGGCTTGTTTTGGAAGGAGCTTAAAAATCATCTCATTCCAACCATACTGCCTTGAAGGGACACCTTCCACTAGACCAGGTTACTTTCTCTGAACCCAATTCAATCCAGCCTTGAACATTCCACAGAYGGAGCATCCACAAATTCTAGATGTAACCTGTTTCAGTGCCTCAGCACCCTCACAAGAAATAATTTCTTCCTAATATCGAATCTAAATCCACTCTTTTTCAGTTTGAAGCCATTCCCCCTTGTCACTACATGCCCTKGTAAAATGTTCCTCTCTGTCTTTCTTGTAGGGTCCCTTCAAGTCCTGGAAGGCTGCAATTAGATCACCCTGATATATTCTCCCCTCCAGGCAGAACAATCCCAAATCTGCCTGCTTTTCCTCATAAGAAAGGTTCTCCATCCCTTTAATCAACTTGGTAACCTCCCCTGGACTCATTGCAACAGGTCCAKGTYCTTCCTGTGCTGGGGAAGATTGATTTTTGGAAGGAAAGAAGCAAACTCTCTATCTGCAGTTTATGTAGTCCCACAGCTAAAAAAAAGGCCTGGATTAGGGTCTATGATTCTTCGACAACCCTGTGCTCTTTCCTACACATATTTCTGTGGTTTGAGGTGTTCACTAGGTTGTTTTCTTTCTGGAATGAAAAGAGYCCGTGGTGTTTGTTTTTGTTACCCTCATTGCCTGTTTCCCTGCTCCAGGCAGGAAAGCGCTTGCAGCTCTCCTCATACTTTGGCAGGAAATTTAAGACGGCAGTAAGCTGCTGCTCGGACCACCCCCAGGCTTTTTTCCTGCTCATGCAGGAGGCTATTTAATTGAGGGCTGATTTGTCCAACTTACTGACGCTCAGCAGTACCTACCTAACCAGGGGCAGTGATTTTTTCCCTCCYTTCCTCCTCTTTTGGACAAAGTCCCCGCAATGAAGATGCTGCTGCCCCTGATTGCTCTGCTCTCTGCTGCCTTGCTCACCAGCACAGCTCCTTCAACTTGCTACTCCAGGGTGCTGTCTCTGAGCAAGGAGATCACTGAGTCCTTTAAGGAGCTGCAGACCTCCAAAACTGTGGTGAGTCCACCTAAAAACTGCTCCTGCACAAACATTGTGAGTTGTCACTTCTGACACGGGTTTCTCTCAAACCAAAATCTTTCTTCTTTCCTGCAGGACTCCTGTGTGGAGACCCTGCCCAGGCTGTATTTGGACATACATGTAAGTTTGCACGCTTCTTTCTTGCTGTTGTGCAGTAAAATCAGTAAATGCAAAGTGRGAATAACTCTTAATATTATACCCCAGAAGAGCGATTTGAAAGGATTTTTAAAAGATTAATTAACTAGATAGATGAGTGACAAAAAAAAAAAAATCTCAGTTTTAACGTTATTAAAATCCCTATGGACTTTCTGTGATTTTACTTGATTAAAAATTTTAAAATTAGGAAATCAACATTAAATTATTACAATATGCACACTATTAATTTACTGTGATGGAACCTTTTCAGAAGTTAAATATGTGCAACAAAACTTTGGAAAATGGTTTAAAAGAAGAAATGCAGAATAAACTTTCTTCCCTTAATAAATCTGCTTAATTTTTTTATCTTGAGTGATTTTTGCCATGTAGTTTTAACAAAAAGCAATGCAAGAATACCTTGCTGGCTTTTTCTCTTTTAAAGAGCTACACATTTAATCCAGAAAGAAAATGTGTGCCTGAGGATATGGAATTGTGATACTAAGGAGAAACAGCAGTAGCTGTCTCACAGCTAAGACAAAAYAACCTCCTGCACACACAGTTTGTGTCATAGTGCTCTGCAGTGGGATGTTTGATCTATTTTGTTTCTTTTTCCAGTGCTCAGCTGAGCAAATAAAAATTAGAAAATATCAGACAAATTTCTGTCATACATTTCTGTAGCAACTACACCAAGACTTGTAATTCAGAACCCCCTAGATACCAATTCCAGAGCTGCCAGTGTCTCACATCATGGCAAAGATCAAGAAATGTGAGTCCAGTGCCTCAGTTTCCCTGTTTCTAAAACAAAAGCTGGGGTATGTATTTACCTGTTTCACAAGGATGTTGTGAATTTCGTGTTGTCTGTGCTTTATTTTGATAACACAAAGTCTGAGTTACAAAGTCCCTCTGAAAAAATCAGGACTGGCAGTTGTGGTTTTGCCTGTTGTACAGGAACAGGGGAATTGGGTCTGTGAGATCTTCAAAATCTGTTCATCTGCTGGATCAGTTTGTCTCTAAAAAAGTGAGACAGTGCATCTATTCTGTAGAATACTCCACCTACCTCTGGAGCAGATTTGATTGCATTGGCGCTGCTTCTCCTAAAGCATGTGAGAAATAATCTGCAGACTAAGACTGTATATAWACAATTTTCCAAGYRCTTATTTGCAYCAAACATCTTTGYTMTAAAATATTGATGATGAATTTTCCYAGCTAAAGATTGCATAGATGATATGTCCATAGAGGTAGGAATTCAAAATTCCCACATAAGCGGCGAGATTTTTGGAAGTGGTTGATAGGAAACATAAATCTGTGTTTGAGCAGGGTTACACAGACCTCTTTTGCGTGCTTTGCAGAATTATTGTGTGCTGGCAAAACTCCGTGAATTTGTGGCCWACCCCGGATGTGACAGAGTGGYTGAAGTGAATGAGCTGAAGGAAAAAGCCCGGAGCCTGTACACCATCTTGACCTCCTACTGCAGAAGGGTAGGTCAAGATGCACCCATGGGGACAGAGTCTCTGCTTTTAGCCCTCCTTGTCTCCACACTGTCCCCTGCCCAGCACAACCAGATCAGCCTGAGCTTCTCAACATTGTGCTGTCTTCTGCCTTCCTTCTTAAAAATGTCAGCCTTCTTTTTCTCTTTTTTTTTTTGTTTCTCCAGGACTTGGTGTTCCTCACTGATGACTGTAATGCTCTGGAAATTCCTCTTTCACCTCCCATTGAACACTCCATCACGGAGAGCTAAAAGCCAGTTAACCCAAAAGTTATACCTGGGAAATTTTCGAGAAGACCAAGAGCCAAAATATGTACATGCAGTCTGTAACATTAACAACTAAGATCTTTTTCAAGCACACTAGCAATATAATCTCAGACYTACCCATTTTTCTCTGCCTTGGCAGGAAATGAATTGCATGCCTCGCATACCTGCTGAGCTGCTAGAGAACCTACCATTAGGGAGCAGTTTTTCGTTTGGCAAGGTGTGATATTTCAGCTTAGCCAAATGYATAAAGTATGTTTTGTTTAAACATCAGAAGCTAGGGTTTTTTTACTCTTTTATGAATAACTAGATTCATATAAGGGAAAAATTGTGTGATTAACCTTCTCTCTCGACTTGGCTGTTTTTCTTGTATTAGATGGACATGGAAGGGACCATATTTGTTTTTCTTAGAATGTTTGATGGGGGAAGAGTAACACTGTACTAGCAGATTTTTCTGCCTGTATGGCTCATATATATACCTTGATAGTTTTTGATGTCAGATTTGTGAGAATAGAGGTGAAAGAAACATGTCTCTGTGGAAAACTAAATAAAAACAGTCTTCTAATCCAAGATGCTTGTGTTGCAACATGTCTTTCAAGATCAAGCTGAAAGGTGTCAGTCTTACAAGCTAACTTTTCACAGTCACTTGCAAGTTGGTTTTCCCAGCATAACCTCTGTTTCCATAGCAATGAAAACTTTGTTTTTTCTGCATGATTTGACAGCATGCAAGTTTCTTCCAGTAGAATTTTTCCGTAGTGCAAACAATTTCTTTGATCAAATTAGTGATTTGTTTTTAATAGTATTTCTGGGTTATGAGAACATAAATCTTGAGCCAGAGGCTCAGAAAGCCTATTAAAATTTCAGACAGTTTTTTTGAGACATAACCCATATAATTGAGCTACAGGGATTAATAAAACTTCCAGAAAATAATTCCAGAGTCATGGGTGTCTTCAGAAACTGCAACACTCAAGACCCTCACAACCAACAGCTGTGGGTGCCAAGAACAGAAAGGATCTTCCTCATATTCTTGGAAGTAGCTGCTGTCACCTTCCTTCCCTCTGTGCAAGCAATTCCTCCCTCTCCTGTATAGTACTTGCCAACCATTCAGCTACAGAACTGCCAACTCTTGGTGTCTTGGTCAGTGATCTTACCATGTTTTATAACAACTTCTGCAACTGGGTGTTTGTATGACAATCACAGCTTCTCTAKTTGTCATCCTGATGGTACAAACCAAAATGTTTCACAAATGTTATGTAAGTAAGGGAATAATAATACTAATTCAAAGAGGAAAAAACTGTTGGGAATGGGCAGAAAAGGTTTTTTTTTGTTATTTTGGGATCACCCTGCTTTTGTACGAAACCTTAGTTTTGTACTAGTCTGATTTTAGCTGTAGAAAAAGTGACTCTCCCTTTGAGTCATGGAATAAGGCTGGGAAAATTTGAACTCAGGAGAGGTACAAAGGGAAGAAATAAACAAGTGYTTTTCTTTCCAGCTTGTTCCAATTCTAAGTGTTCATTCAAGGAATGTGACTGTCAGACTTTGTAATTCCCTCTTGAAAATTAGGTCCTCATGTGCTAACCCTACTAATTCTTTAGATGATCCATTCTGCCCATGAGGGTTTCACTCAAGTGTCTCTACAAGGATTGGTAGAGACAGTAACAACTCAGCAATCTGATCTAGTACCAGGCTGAACTCAAAAACATGCAACAGCTCAGATAGTCCTGCTAGCAGGAAAATTATTGCTCAGTTTGCCTTTCAGGATCCTTTTCTCCAAGCCAATAGCCTCTGTACAAGATCCAACACACCTTAGACATACCAATACCTATTTTCTGCATCACCTGGACATGCCCAAGGCCAGCTCTTTCAGCAGCAGCACGTTCTGCAATAAGAGCATCTATTAACATGCTGGCAGGGAGCCTGGTGCCCATAGAAGGAGTGTGTGAGCAATGGCAGATCCCTGGATCCAGGGAGAAACACAGGTAGAGTTGAACCATTTGCTGTCAGGTTTCACATTCAAGTTTTTGSTCCCTTAATCAGGGACTGAGACTCCTCCTAGGGAAGCAAGCAGTGCTGGSATTACAGCAAGGTCTATCCACTTCCATGCAAGTACCAAAACCACACCACAGACTCTGTTTTTCTTCTGTTTACACAAAGCGAGCCATGGATGAGCCCTTCAAGAAAGTGTGGTACAGTCACCACAGTGCTTGCAAAGCTGACCCAAAGAGAYTGGGCAGTACACGTGTTTGGAAACTGGCAGCAGAAGCTGTTAATTTTTGGCTGYTTTTTCCACCTCCAGATGTCACAGGTTTTAAACACTGGTTTGTTGTAAAGCTTGTGCTGTGACTWTGCAAGAAACTGCAGATCAAGATATGTTTCCTCTCCTGCAGGAGCCCAAACCATTGTGCCTAGGAACAGACCCTGGGTAGATGTGCAGGTAACTTTGGCACTTCTGCCACTGCTGCTTTCCTGTCCCAGGGATACACACTCTCTGAAATGGAGTTTTGCATGAGGATTTCTCACAGATCTTCTCATAAYTCCTCTTTTTCTTTATTGAGGCTAATAAGACTACCCTAGACATTTTGATGGAACTTGTGGTCCTAACTCCAATATGATGTTCCCATTCCTTCAGCCATCTTCCAAATATAGTTTCTCCTGTTTCAGGCTGATTACTTCTGTGAAGAAAATGTAGCCTAATTTATTTAGTACAAAATACCTTGCAAGAAGTCCTTGGAACTGGAAACAGAGTAGAAATCACCACTTTATTTGCACTATTTTTGTTAGTAACTTTAGCTTTTTTTTTGTGAGTGACAGGGACACACTGCAATGCACTCTTAGCATGGCTGCTTACCAACAGTTCTGTTCTGTACTGGCACATCCTGATTCTGCAGAAGCTGTAAAAAGCAAGTAGGTGCTTTGGGGACCGTATGTACTTGAATGGACTTTAAAAGCCTATTCTCCATTTGCAGATGCTGTATATTTTATTCCCAGAACCAGTTTTGTCTGGTCGTTGGTGTGCTTTTACAACAACTATATTCCCTATGGTTTATGCTGTGACTGTCTCTACATCTCATATGACATTTTTAATGGAAAGTGTGCTCAGAGAAAGCTGTACTCTTTCAGCTCAAAGTAACCTCCTGTCATTCAAACTGTCTTAATAAGATTTGTAATTAGAKGAACCCTTTTTATGAATAACATATTTTTCCAGGTGGTCATGGTCCAGGGACAAAAAAAAMCCCACTGATAAAGAGATAAAGAGACATAATTCATTTGTAATTTGACAAGAAAACATCCATTTCTCCCTTTCAGTATGACATCAAGTTTACCAACTTCTTAATTTACCAGGTATATAAGGAGCAGTGAAGCCATTCATGCAGCTGAGCATTCATTCCTGCAGCACAGCAGCCCATGCTCATTAGGGCCCTGGCCAAGAAGGAGACTGTGGAGGGATTAAGAAGGACATATTTGTTGTAATTTGCCAACTGGCATCTTGCCTAGTTATTGCAGAATATTGCTATAAGCACATCATTAAGAAACTGCACTCAGTTTGTACAGCGATTAGGGGAGAACTGTAGAAAAACAAAGCATCTGCTCTGTTTCCCTGCCTGTTGAAGGATGTTTGTTGGAAGGAGCAGTCAGCTCTAGGAATAGGTTTTCTTTTGCACACTTCTATATCTTTGCAAGGAGCTTTGCTAAAGACTGTCCTAGGACTGCTAAACTCTCCCTTATATTACCTTATATTACCTTGGGATATGGAATCCCAAGGTCTTGGGTACTGTCTCTGCAAAGCTATTAAAAACATCCATTTCCAGTTTTGCCAAATATYCATAGATCAGTTTTGCTAGAACCAGCCCCTTTCCCTTCTCTTTTCTCCAGTCACATGGGCTTTCCTCAAGTAAGCACTCTGATCACTTAACTCCTCACACACTGGGTTTTTGTGAAATCAAGAAAGATTATTTGAACTGAAATTTGAATTGATTATTATATGAAATAATTAGATCATTCCAGTAATGAAGTTCTACTGGATAGAATGTGACTTGTTTCTAATTAAAGTGCTACAAATATTATGATGTATTTTTCTTTTTTACCTTTTTTCTTTTTTTAAGAAAAGGAAAAACATTAATGCAGCATTGAGGAGGAATCTGATCTTTTAGGCTGTACACTTTGAGCTGAGCACTGGTTTGTCCAAACATAAGATTTAAGAGTGCCCATTTGTCCATTTCACCATTTTCAATGCCTGTCGTATTTGTGGGTTGTGTTAAGGGATGCTGACAGAGATTTTCTAAAAACTTGCTACAATGCTAMTGTCTGGTAAATAAGGTTACCTTACAAATATTTAACCACTGTACTTGAACCTGTACTTTTACCCACATTAAAATCTTCTCATTTTTGGAGTGGTGGCAGTGCAAGTGAAAATTACAATGGACAAGCTCAAGCAACTTTATTTGTTCAGTCTTTTGAGTTCACAATTTTCTTTTGCTATGACCAGGGACTCTGTGCCATTCGGAGTAAACAAAGCAGTCTTCAAGGGAAATCTTGAYAACAAAGTCAAAATTGAGAGACAATGTCCAGAGAAAGGTCACAATCCTATTATCAAAGGATTTTTCATAGTCTATGTTTCAAGTTTCTTCAGCATAGGGTAAATGTATATGCTCAGATAAATAATACAGCAATGAACACAAAACCTATCAAAATATGTCTTTCTTATACAGATAACTATATAGATACATGCCCTGACATCTTTTCTTGTGTTTACTGATCTGTAAAGAGGATGTGTTCAGACAGCTAAGAGAATTTTAAAGCCAAACAAATGTGGGGGAAAGAAAAATCATCTTTCTCTAAAGATGTTGTGCAGTAGATTGAAATATATTAACATTACTTCCTTAATACTCAAATCTTACAGAAGAAAACACCAAAGTCATAGAATAAGAAGGAAACTCCAGATCTCCTACTGCATCCCTTAAGCCCAAGACTGGCCTGTTTATCACAGGTCTTTTCTGGTAGCAGTTAGCCTGAAGGGCTTTATGRAACAATTGATCTAAAAAAACCCACAGCACTTCAAATGGGTCCATTCCAGACCCTCCTTTTGTTACAAAGTTTTACCTGGAACCCAATTTCCCCTCTCAAAATTTACCTCCCTTTACTTTCAAATTTATTCATCAGAGAAACAGGGATTAGATTGTTCTTTGTTGTCTTTACTGCAGATATTAGTTGAAAGACTTCTGTCTCTCTCCCTACTCTACAAATCCAATTCTTTCAATCTTTCTTCATTGATCAGAGGTCTAGAAAATACAGTCCTTCCTGTTGTCTTTCTTCTMGCTCTATTCACTTGTTTCCCATCTCTTTTGGAGCACAGAGCTTGAAGTTAAATGTAGACATCCAGCTGAGCCTTTATCAATGTCAAGTAGTGTAGAAAGAAAGATTTATTGAAATGAAAACAGCAGATTACAAATGAAAAATTATCTCCAAGTATTTGGAGACAATGTTTCACTTCTTTATTTAAATTCTAAGATGAATATAAAAATTTGGAGTATGAGTTGGGCTCGCTACTCTGTCATAAAGAAAATGTTTGGGGGAAAAATGACAAACAAAAGCAATGGATAATGAAATGTGATGGCTGCTCCCTTTGCTGTCCTGCCCTCACTGTTAAACACTTTCCTTCCTAATCAGGGTGGCTGCAGCCAAGTTACTTTTTGGCAATCATTGCTGGTCCATGCTATCCCCTAGAATTCATCCAAAACTTGTTTGGAAGAATGGCATCTGCCCTGGGTCAAAACTGTGTCCAGAACTGTTATAACAATTTCCAAGTAAGCCAAGCATGCTTCAATACCTGGAATGTTCTTAACACTGAGCAAATAAATAATCGACTGATTTTGGAGCACAGYGTTTCAGTTGTTCTCCTGRGTGAAGAGCTGTGCTTTTCAAATTYTTAATACATTTCATATTATTATTGAGTTCAAACACAAACCCTGAAGTAGTGCAGGGAACTACCCCAGATKTCTCASTCTCCTTATTGACTTTCTCTTTGGATAAGTACTGGGTAAAKGAATTAGAAAGGTGTTATTCCTATTGAGAGAAAAAGGAAAGCAATAATGTAATTTTTAGCAAACCAAGGTCAGACAGAACACTAATAACTTAGAAAGGGAAAAAATGATATTTGGAYATCACAACTTCTTCTGTTTGTTTGTTTTCCACTGTTTAATACAGAGGGATCTTTTTTTGCAGTTGCAGAATTTAAACTTTTTTTTTCCACTGTGAGTTCTCTGAGGTCCATAAGTGCTTGGTTGTTCCTGTCTTTTTATGACAGCTAGACAGTCAGAAGATGTGGGCTTGGAAAKCATGCTGTTTATCAAATTTTTTTCCTTGATCAGGTCACAGAGGCCAGGTCAAGGAAGAACAGAAATATACTCATGCTGTTCTATAGCCTCTCTCTTCTAGTGAATAGATCACTAGCCATACATCTGGGAATTATTTACATTTGATGCCCCCAAGCAGATCTGTCTGTCTCTTAATTGCTGTGAAGTATGCTCCTTGCCTTTGTGTCCTCTTCTGAAATTAATAACAAGCCATAATTGATTTTTAATTTTTTTAGAAGACCTGCAAATTCATGCCTAGACTAAAGCATGTCATGAGGATGTTTTACTCAGCATTTACACTCACCACATTGTACAGCTTGGGCCTGATCCCCATCCAGCTGGTGAGTTCAGAGCTGGGGAAGCCAAAGCTGCTTCTGGGGGTACATCAGACAGCCTTTCTATAGCACCTTTCTTCACTTTCTTCTTTTATTCCCTTCAAACACTTRTTTGTCTCGTTTGTATTATGTATCTGAATGTGTAATGCTGAAGAAGTCCTAGGAGTCTGTGTCCTGATCTTTCCCAAGCTTGTACAGACACCAGGAGAAAAATACAGTCAAATTATTTGCAGCGTGAGGTACATATATCCTCCCTGAAATCCTCTGCATGAAAGGTAAAAAAMTGTCATGAAGTGATATAAGAAAAAAGAAGAATGATGCAGCATCCCTGTTTGCAGAAGGAAGGTGGGGCAAATTTCCACTGTGGCCACAAAGAGTAAGCAGAAGATCAGAGCCACATCCTCCCCCTCTCCCACCCCCCAAATCACTGCTCAGCACTTGTGAGAACAAATGGCCTTATCCAAYTGCCTGAGATAAACTTGATATAAACCTTGTCATTTTGCCATAACTTACTGAGTCAAAAATTTTCAGCTGATCTTAAATGTCATTTGGTCATTTTGGCTGAACAGAGAGCAAGGGGGATGGGAATGAAGAAAAACTAGACAAGAGCATCCTGCCCCTTTGTTTTTTCCAGACACTTAAATTTCCACAAAACTGTTCTCCTCACTCAACTGCAAATTCATCAGTCTTGCTCCAGYCTCCTGTAATAGCATTTTATCACTTATGTCTTCACAGAGCAGGCTTATGCAGAAGAGAAATTATGCAAATAAAATCATTTCTAATCATCCCTGTCTTCAAAAGAGGACAACAAAAAGTTGCTCTCAAAAAAATCTATTGATAAGGATGATTATGCTATTAGTCTTTCTCAGTCGTCTCTTCATTCATASAGTAATTACTTTCAACTTAGAATTTTTTATCAGCATGGCATAAAAATCTGGATAGAGATGTAGACAGGTGAAGAAAAGATCATGAAGTGTTTTATTTACATTAATTACACCTCATAATACCTCTGACAACTCAGAAAGAGATTATTAAGTTCAGGCATTGAGGGCTGTAAACAGACTGCWTATTTTGTTATTTAAATGTGGTTTTGAGGATGTGTGTATGAACACTGTGGCACAAACAGCTTGCCTAGAATCAGACTGYAAATTGATGACAGGGACAAAAATAAAGCAGATGCCTTTTGAACCTCCTCCTTCAGCCCTCTGAGCAGTGACTCCAGCACATGTCCTCACATAGTCTGGGTGTGCCTCACCACCAGCTTTTTACAGGGCAATCAAATAAATTGCTATTTTATTGTTCCTGGCAAGATTTTGACCAAAGCTAGGTTTGTGGTTCAAATTTGAAATGGATTCTTATTACATATGCCAGAACTGGTCTGAAGAAATTATTTCCTCCATGTTAAAGCTCTTGCCAAGCCAAAGAAAGGTCAGTCTATTCTCTGTAATGTTCTCACAGTGACTCTACGTGTCACTCATGATATTGAAAAACRAAGACCTGATGGCCACAGCAAAATRTASTMTACAAATTGCTTTTTGGAAAGAGCATAATCCAGAATTCAGCAGCAAACAATAACTTCAKAACAGCCATGGATTCCTAAAAAATGTTGAAACCCTGAAGAACCACAACAAACTGTTTAATCTGGATCACCAAAAGCACAGTGATTTATTATTTATGTCTTCAAAAGCCATTTCTGGAGCCACCACCGCTAAGACTGTGTGACACAAGTGTCTCCACAGACATGGCATATTTAGAGTCAGACATCAAGATAGGCAGTATGATAAGGGCCCACACTTCTCTCTTTTACCTGGGCAATCAAATGCAATTTCATACAATGCCTCTGTGCAGCTGGTAAAAGTCCTGTCAAGAGTCCTGTTAGGATCAGGGCTGACAATTCTAATTTAAAAATGAGGGAAAAGGAATCAAAAGTTATGAGAGGTGTTAACTACAGTATTTTAAGTTGTATTTTAAGTGTGATTTGTACTGATTGTAATGATATGTTATTGAGAGTTTAGGGTAGAGGTCAGATCAAGTAATGGATCCTAGTAAATGGGAAGCTCTAACAGGCTGTGAKATATCCTTTTAGGTACCTATGCAGACTATTCAATACCACAAATGTGCAATGTAGTTAATGGCATGTGCTACCATGCTGCAATTGCTCTGGGACTGGGTGTACTGTGAGGTTTATTCACTGGGGAGCCTTTGTAAATAAACATATGATGGAAAAAATAAATCAAAACCCACTGAAATGTGCCATGTCAGTGATGCTGGGAGATTACCAAAGTCTGTGTCCAGGCTCCATACCTAGACATGTACTRTAGAATACCTCTGTGCCATGAAGTTTGCATGGTTCTCACTGGACATTCCTGATGCTTTGGCTCTGCTGTCATCTGTTGTATAACATCTTCAGTGTGAGAAATAATAATATTTCTCTTCATTCCTGCAAAGGTTTAATTCCACCCTTTAGGCACTGCMTCAGGATGCAGAAATTACCTTGAACCATTACCTTCATCCATCTGGTCCAAGTTGCAATGGTCCTTCCTCATAGGCAGTGACTGGGCTCAGTGTTGCCACTTGCCAGTTCCTTGACTCCAGTGGTCACAGGTATCTGGCTCAGWCATGGAGCAGCTGAATTGCCATGGCATGATGCTGTGGTGGGGACCACGCCGTGTCACAGGGCTCTGCACACAGAGAACACCCCCTCCGTTTGTGGGATGCACCCACAAATGTCCTGCCTCTTCCCCATCACACAAACTCTTCCAYGAGTCAGCACGATGCTAAAACTTACACAAGGAGCACAAGGAATCTGCATGGGTCATAAATTTCTTTTAAAAATCTTTGTAGCTTTCTATTATTGCTACTTGAAGCAAGTCAATCTGTTCAGTTGTAAGTAACCCTTGTTCATTGCCTATTCAATCTGGAAAACAGATGCTGTGTCTCAGCATCTGAGCCATTGAGCTGGACTGGAAAAAAAAAAAAACACAGCAGAAACTCTACTATCAACTTTTGAAAGTAGCTGAGTGCTGCATAAGTTTTAACAGCACAMTTGCAATGAAAACAGTGAAGTTGGCAACAATAACTCACAGCCTTCATCTCTGTTTTTTTCTAAGTTTAAGCTCCCCCTTAAAAAACTGTGCTGGTTGGCTAAAACAGTTTTTACAATCAARATTTTGGCATTTCACCATTTTTGCTTTTCATCTGTTCACAATTTATGACTAAACTCACCAAGTAAGATTGCAAAGTCAGATAGCTGCCTCATGGATGGTTTTTGTCTTCTCTACTCCACTTAGCATCGATTTTGAAATCTGCCTCTCTACAGCTGACTCAGGGTTTATTATTAACAACAGCCTGACAGATTCTGATGCTACTTGATTCTGAAGAAAGCTTTGGATAAATTGGAGTACGATTGCTGYAATACAAGAATGCAAGAGGATCAACTTTGTCTCTGTAAGTCYGGAGTATGAAAAGTTTATTGCCACATTTAATTTCACTTTGTTGGAAGACACATGAACTCCAAGAGATAAATTTGTCCCAAACGTACAGAAAATAGTGCATCTCATAAAAACTGAGTTCATTTATCCTTTCAGTCAATTCCCATAAATCAATACCCCCCCCAAATGTGATTTATTAATAACCCATTATATAATGGAARTTGCAGATTGTAAATCTGTTCCCCTTGAAATTGCATTCCCTGTGCTCTCTACACTTTTCACAGAGGTTGTCTTTACCCATGTTAAAGTAAGAGCGCCTAAAGGCCTACAGAGATGAGCAAGGAGATCCTATCAACACTCAAATATAAAAATAAATCTCACATGAGGTGAAATTGGGGTCAGAAGACCCAGGAAGAATACAGAGACACCATCAGAACAGTCTGAGACAGGGTTAGGCAAAAAAAAAGCCCATCTAGGCCTGGCTCTGGTAAGGGGTTGTRAAGGYTTCTCCAGGTCCATGGACCTGCATYCCACAGCAGCTGAAAGGGCAGGAGACAAAGCTGGAGGCAAAGGTACTCACTGCCTTTTTCATCTCCATCTTCACTGATAAGATCAGAATTCAGAAATCCCAGGCCTCAGAGACCAGTAGGAACACCTGGAGCAAAGAAAACTTACTCTGGGAGGGCAAGAGGTCTGTGAGGAGCATTTCGATGATCTGGACCTAAGTCTATGCAGCCTGATGGGTTTCACTTGTCAGTGCTGAGTGCTGGTGTCATTGCAAGGCCACTCTCAATTATCTTTGAAAAGTCATGATGATTGTGGGAGGTTTCCAAGGACCAGGAGAATGCAAAAGTCATCCTTATCTGTAAGCAGGTAAAAAGAATTTGTGCGATTGCAGGCTGGTCACCTCCATCCCTGAGCAAGTGCTCCTGAAAACTATTTCCAAACATATAATGGGAAAGTAGGTGATGKGGTTGGTTTGGATTTATGAAGGGGAAAATTAAGTTTAACCAGCCTGATAGATGTCTACAACCAGACAATGGGAACTGTGGTGAGAGGAAAGCAGTGGATGCTGTTTACCTCAATGTCAAAAAGGCTTTCCCTTAAAATCATCAAAGACAAACTGACCAGCAGCCTAGAAAAATAAACAATGAGATGGATTGAAAACTGGATAAAATGCCGGGCTCAAAAGGGTGTGATCAGCAGAATAAAGTCCAGTTAGAGGCTGGCCACAAAGGATATACACAAAGGAMAGGGGGTTGATATGGGGCCAGCAGTTATGGTCTGTTGTACAAGGTGTGCACCATGGAGGAGCAACCCCAGGCACAAATACATAAACCAAGAGTCCAGAAAGAAGCTTTGTAGAAAAGAACCTGGAAGTTCTGATGGACACCAAATTAAACACGCACCATCAATTCCTGATTGTGGCTATAACAGAAACAG
The DNA here is from genome assembly GCF_030028575.1 of Malurus melanocephalus. Classification (NCBI taxonomy): domain Eukaryota; kingdom Metazoa; phylum Chordata; class Aves; order Passeriformes; family Maluridae; genus Malurus; species Malurus melanocephalus. The sequence goes on from NW_026623431.1 coordinate 568,949, forward strand.
TCCTGCCAAGAGGTCAATGGAAGGGATCCTTCCCCTCTGCTGCTCCCACTCACTGTGAAGGTAGTCAGACACTTGGACAGGCTGACCAGAGAGATTGAAACGTTTCCATCTTTGTGGATATTTGAAATGCAACTGGGCAGGGCCCTCAGAAACCTGTTCTAGCTGATTCTGCTTTGAGCATGTGGGATGGGCCAGACTTTCTCCAACTCTGAACCTCTTTGTGATTCTGCCATTAGATTCATGTGTTTGTGCAGGCACATGTTCCTTATGAACATGGCTAAGGAGTGTAGATAGTGCAGCTTTACCAAAGCTATCTGAAATGTTTATTTGGTTCTCAGTAGGGAAAGAGCAACATTAAAAGGTAGTTCATATAACAGACTCCACCAGCGCAGTTTTTCTCCTTAATTTTTTTTCCTCCAAACTATTTGTTTCTCTGACAGAAGGACTAAATACAGACTTGGTCAGAMGAATAGTTGCAGTAGTTCGGGTGCCCAGTCTATTTTAACAACTCATGTGGGATTTTCCATTTACAAAGAGCTTTTTGCTAATTTTTACACTTGCACATAGTTTTCCGTTAGRTCCATCTTGGAAGAGCAGAAACAGTTTTTTCTGTCATAGAAGAGTGGAGGATGGGGAGAGATGAATGTACCTTTATTTGAAGGATAACATTTTCCTTGAGAAAGGAAAAACAAACTGAAGAAAATCYCAATTATTCCTCCAGGGCTCAGAGCTGAGTAGCACTTGACAGTGCTCATTCCATGAGCTGCTGCCTTCTCATGTTTGATCACTTTCCATTSCCTTCTGCTGCCTGCCTACACACTCAGTGTTAGGAATATTCCTCTAGGGAAGACACACTATTTCCTTTTGTCTCCTTTTTAAATTAAGTTCCAAATCAAGTCTCTAAAAAGAAGAGATTTAAGATATCAAAGGAGTTGATGCAACAGTGTGTTGATGTGTTTCCATAGTGAATCCAAGGGCTGGATAACCCACCACAAAATCTTGTCACCTGCTACCACCTTGTATGATGACTGTGGGCTCAGCTCAACAGATTAGATAGGTAGGTATTCATTAAATCTATATTTAAATGCAATGCTGACTTGGATTTAAAAACACAGCATAGAATGAACTGCTAACTGGATACTCCAGAAGAGTTTTGTAGGAAAATGTGTTCTCAGGCAATTAAGGTGGGCCTATTTGACCTAATCCCCTTATTAAAAATTATGGTTCTTGCTGTTCCAGTACGAGAATAAGAACGAGGTTACATAAGGTGCTCTCCTCAATTATATGAATCCCAGTGTATCTAGGGAAATAAAACTCTTTTCTCCAAGTACATAAATACTGAGATCATACAGGGAGCTATTAATAAGTCAACATYTATGAATTCTAGAAATACCTTGTAGACCAATGTATTGGAGGAATCATGCAGCTGAACCATACCTTCCAGATATATAGGCAAGAAAAACATCATCTTGAATTCAATCCCTTTGAATTCAAGAGATTATTCTGAAAAGTTACCCAGYACAGCTAACATCAAAATTTCCAAAGGTTAAACACACAAATACCTTGAACAAGGCTGGGTAYAAGCATCTCAAGAATTGTATCACAGTAATAGAAACTGTCAGGAAAGCGTGAATAAAATTGAAACCCACTGTAAAAGACTGGAAACTACTTAAAAAGATTTGGAAACTATTTAATGTCCTACCATTGAAAAAAAAAGTTAGCAAGAAATAGGGCATTTCCACCACTGTTACTACGTCAAAGYTTCTCCAATCACCAGCAGAGATGAATCCTGCTGTGCCTATCAAATTAATTTGTGGCCAACAGCATATCTAGAAAAAARCTAACTGATGTATTGGCTTTCATTTTAGAGCTTTCAGAGACAGGTTTGATTTCTGAAAAATAGAAATTCTACCTTTGTATGGTCACATCCAGAATAACAGGGTAATTCAATGCTATTACAGCATAAGTGCAACAGCTTTCCTTCCCTCTTCAATTCTCCCCACCCTCCTGACAAATTTCTCAGYTAATTGGTGCTGATAAATGCCCAACTTTTGTAAGGAACATATGTACACTTTAAAACTATTTTTTTCCTCCAAAATTTACTGTTTGTTACTTCAACTGTAAGCACAGCATCCAATCACCTCAATGAACCAGGATCCCAGAGAGGTTTATTCTGTGGCAGAGTGGAAAAAAGTGGAAAAAAAAGCCATATCACAGCAGAGAAAACACAAAACAAATGTTCTTTATTCAGCATCACAGGAGGCAAGAGCTGCCTAGGCCAAACAATGAAAAGTCACAGCCAGGGGCACTCCCCACCTTCTTGTTCTTGTGCATTTCAGAGCTGTCATTTTGAGGTCATCATGTTTATACCACAAAATCTGGAGTGCTTTTGTCTGGAGTATTTATATGTGGTATGTTTATACCACAAAATTTGGAGTGCTTTGAGTCTGGTATTCAATGTTCAAAGCTCCACAATAGGACCAGTTCAAAGTCTAAATGATTCTGGCAATATCGTGGCTTAGATGGAAGGAATTAAAATCTTCATTAAAACAAAGCAAAGCAAAACAAAGCAAAACAAAACAAAGCAAATAAACCAAGCAAACCCCAGTCAAACTAAAACATCCTTGACCTATAATCCAGCAAACTGATCCATGTAACACTAAGTAACYTGAAGTTCCATCAAATCCAATTATTAAGGATAAAATTTGTAAAGTTGAAGTTGCAACAACTAAAGTGAGAATGGTTCACAGGTTCCTGTGAACCACACAAGTCCTCTGTTAAACTATYGCTCTTGTCTCCACTAATTGGTTTTGGCTTGAGATGAGGATGAGATTAATTCTGCTTTGGAGACAGCAGAGGGGCAAGGTAGAGAATCCTTCTCTAGGAAAGAGAATGGTTGTTGAATGACTGTAGTTCTGCCACTTAAAGCTTTCTTTTTTCTTATGCAAAAGCGGGACCTGAAACAGTCCTGTTCCAATTACTGAACTCATGAAAGGTCTTCATTTGCTGCATTTGTGGAACTTTTTAACATACACTGATCTGTCAGAAAAAGGAAAATACATGTAATTTATGGCCGGGTCAGACTGACAAATGTTGGACAAAGCAAAGAAGAGGAGGTTGTGTTCAAAGCACCTTTATGCAAAGCAATGGATGACAGAGATAAAATCTGAGACTGAGATTGAAAAGTGGGGAGGTTTATCTGAAAATAAAGATTAGGAGAGATGGAAACCAATTCCAAYAAGACAGGCTTAAACTCAGAAAACTACCAGGCTTTAGGGGAAGTGGGTCTGCAAACCTTGTTTTCCTGGTTTGTGGAGAATGCAGAAGATGCTCCTACTGGCACTTATGGGATCTATGGGGTAAACATTGCCCACCTCCTGTGCTTGACAGTGACTCAGGCCAGCAAGATCTGTGGGTAACCCTTGTGGACATCAGTCAGATCCTGAACAGCCTTTGAGGATTCAGTCCTGCTCAGACTGGGCAAAAGTGTCCTGCTCCTCCAAATGCTGCCTCATTCCCCCTCCATACCTCTTCCCTCCCTCACACACACACCACACACCACACACCACACACCACACCAGCTTTGCTCCCTCTTTTGTTGCTGTGAAGACCCTTAAAATTCCTCTTCCTTATCTCAAGCACCTGGCAGGGATGTAGGCAAAACTCCACACTTTATAGCAACAGATGCAAACCTTTCTGTTCTTTAATCACTYAGAATGTGATGACTCCAGCTCTGTGGTCCCATAAAGCATTGTCTTTTGCCTCATGTTTTATGAATGAAATCTTTAAAAAAAAAAAAAAATCACATAAAAAATGCAACTCTCAACAGTATTTCCCTTCCAGGCTTGCTTGGAGCTAATTTTAGATCCAGCCACAAATTCCTGCTAGCTACAACTGTCAGGGATGGTGAGRAGAAATCCTCCATCTGTTCCCTGACTTTCTAGTCATCCCTTTTCTGCCAAGGAARGTGCTATTGATGGAGAGAACCAAAATTTCCCACTCCCCCTAGAGAGAGGAGAGGCAGGACACACATGTTTGTAAGTGTTCAGCTGTCACTCAGGTCTTGTAGGGCCTGGAGCTGTTTTTTCTGTCTCCTTCCAAGGATGGTGGGAAGAGCATTCTATGCAAGCTGTCCTGCAGCTCCCCACACATCCACTATGCTTCTCCTCTTTTGCACAATTCCTGCAGGCTGATGCAGGAGGAACCGTGCTCAAGAGACAATGAAAACTAATACAGAGGTGTTACCCAGCTCTCCAAGAATGCCAGAAGAACTTCTGTAGGCTGATACTCAGTAGTAATGGAACTGATGCATTTCACTCATCAGCAGGTGTCAGTCCTAAGGAAGAACATTTGTGCTTGTGATGGACTTTAATCTTGTGCATCCAACTCATTTTGGAGGTATTTCATACTGGCCATTCTCCATCACGTGTGCAAATGCCCATTGGATCCAGAGCAAACACAAATGACCCTGACACAGCAGAATTCCCACTTCCACCAGCTGCTGAAGACAGACAAGGAGCAGCTCTGGGTGCAGACAAGTTGKCAGAGTTGGAGGGTGGAAAGAATGAAACCACGCAATGGCTTTGCTCTGTTGTGGCCACACTGGCAGTGAGGAGTGGGGAAGGATGCTCAACAGGGATCCCTGCACATACACACCTATTCAACATGCGAGTTGGCAAGCTTTCCCTGTCATTTTTTTCTGTACATTGTCATGATTTAACCCCAACCAGACACAAAGCCCCTCAGAGCCACTCACTCACTTCCCCCCAGTGGGATGGAGGGGAGAGTCATCTGAGTAAAAGTGAGAAAATTTGTTAGTTGAGATAAAGGCAGTTTAATTGGAAAGCAAAAGCCATGCATGCGAGGAAAGCAAAACAAGGAATTCATTCTCTGATCCCAAGGGCAGACAGGTGCTCAGCCATCCYCAGGAAAGCAGGCTTCCATCACACACAACAGTGATTTGGGAAGACAAAATCATTCCAAATGTCTCCCCTTCCTCCTTCATCCCCCAGTTTATTGCTGGCCATGATACCAAATGGTCTGGAATATCCCTGGGTCAGCTGGGGTCAGCTGTCCCAACTGTGTCCCCTCCCAACTCCCTGTGCAGTCCCAGCCTCCTCACTGCTGGGATGAGAAGCAGAAAAGGCCTTTACTTTGTGTAAGCACTGCCCAGCAATAACATAAGTTGGTAACACTCTTTCCATCACAAATTCAAAACACAACCCCACATTAGATGCTATGAAGAAAATTAATTCTATGACAGCCAAAATCAGCATACTCCACAGTTTTTTTTGAAAAGAATATTCCCTACAGAAATATCCTGTGCAGAACACAAATGCATTTGAGCTACAAATAGGATAATTTACAAAAAAACAATATGAATACATCAGACCTGGACACAGTCACCATTGGCAATAGCCACATCCTTTCCTGGTTGATGAAGTTTTGAGACTGGAAGGATTTTATCTTGGGAAACACTGTCAACACTCCCACCACACCAAATTACCTAACACCATGGGGGGCTTTCACAGTGATTTTTATTTGGCATATTATATCAAGCACATTAATAATGTCAATCTCTAAATAAGCTAGGCTTCTATTGCTGCTCAGATAGACTTCTGTGGAAACTGGAAATTCTTATTATTCCCCTTAGATTTTAGAATCAGAAAAACATGTAATTATGTACCATACAGCCATGCTGTGTTCAGATATTAGTAMTTACTTGTATGTAAAACCATAAAAATTCTTTTTCTCTTGTCAGTGTAACATTTTTCCTCCAGTTTCTGATAAGACATCATAGCACCTGCCTCACAATACCCTATATTTGTCATTCAGAAGTCTGCTCAGCTTATTTTTGGTGCAAGAGAGTAGTTTATTGTCTTGCTTTAGGGGATTGTGATTCTATTTTTAATTAAAATAGATTTATTTTCTTCTGTTATCACTGGGTTCAGACTGCATTTTCTCAAAATGGATTCAGGCCAGAGAGAAATGTGGAAACACGCAGTGAATCCTATTAAACCTGAAATAGTTGTTTTAGCTGGATTCACAAGACAGTCTGGTTTTGAGGTTTAACCCAGCTCTTGCAAAGAACATCCAGTCCTTTCTGCATTATACAATTCATAAGATGTTTTCAGATTATTAAAAAAAAAAAAAAAGGCAAATTCTATTTCATTCTCAGTCATGAGTGTTTATTTTTTCCTTTTGATGAATACATCGTATGGAATTCATCTTTGAAGATGCTCAGAGTTCTCTGTTCTCAGKATTTCTCCCACATCTCTTACAGCTTAACTTTTAAATCGATGATGAGAATTCTTTGAAATTGCAAGGATTTGAGTTTTCCCCGAACTTCTTTGTTTGGAGTGGGATGATAAGGACAGTAGAACAGAACAGCACTTTACTCTGATAAGAACCRTAGAACAGAACAGCACAGCCTTGGAGCAGCAGATAAAGGACATAACTTAGGCAAAGAGGACTCCTGCAAAATGCAAGCAGGATGCCAGCTCGGCTCTGCAAAGCTGACAAAGCACAAGTTATGCAAAACAACRATATTGTGCTCACACAAAAGTGGGGGTTGAGGAGCAGYGCCCTAAAAASGACACCAGATGTTGAAGACAGACCCCAAAGAACCATGTAAGGACTTCCAGCACGGGCTGCAACAGTGCAAAATGAAGTAATACATAAACATCAAGTAAGTGTGGATAGTCAATTAATATGTAATCASTGTGTATGATCAAAACTCTGTTCACCTGTTGCTTGGGGCACTCGATCAGAGGAAGGATCCTCTGAGTGACCAGCACACTGCAATAAACAATGCCCATTTTCTGAGACTCAAAACTGTGTCACAAAGTTTCTATCTGGCTGATTTCAATATCAGGATTCAAGGGAAATCAGTGCTATGCAGATCATTAGCATATAGGAAAACCCCTCAGTTGTTCTATTGGAAATAATGGCRAGAGGGCAATGTCTTCACAACAACAACTTCTCCAGTTTTCGTGAATGTTGGGGTGATGAATGTTGAGGTGAYAGATCTCAGTGAAGTAAAAAAGGTCACTTATTCCTACTCCCTTGGAATTGGGATTTCAGCCCTTCATATTAACCTGTAGCATTGAAAACTTGACATTCTTAAAGCCCTAGCCTTTAATTTTCCTTCAAACCCAGCGACTCATTCCATCTCATTCCAGCACAAGTCAGACACAAGTGAAGCACCTTTTATTTGGCTTTCTGCTGTTTCCATTCCCTCTCTCAAGGATCTTTGCTGAGTTTTGCCCCAGCACTAAAGTTAGGGCAGGCAATGGAAGTGCTTATATGAGGACTCTAAAATTTTCCTCTTTTCTCAATATTTCTGCTTGTTACAGCTTTARCAACTGAAAAATTCTTTATTCTTCCTTGTGTGGGGAACAAAAGAAGATGAAGTGCTGTCAGGAAGGATGGATACATCATCTCAGGTGCAAGACTTTCAGCTTCTAGGCAGAATTTAATTTCTCCTTGATGCTCCTGTGGGCAGCTGGCTTTTCAGTTTTGGAAAGCTGAGATATGTGATCTGTTGGATAAGCAACCCAGGAAAGAGGATTTCCTTGGTGAGTTAGAGGCAGGCACTGTTCAAGTCCACACTGCCCCACTTTGCGAAATGTGGTGAATCACACTCCGAAAAGCCTCTGTAGAGATGGAGGTAACCATCTGAGAGAAGCTGTTTCCTTACCCAGAGGAAGCACAGACTGATCCATACCCTTTTCTCAGCTGAGAAAAGCTTTCCAGGAGCGTTTATGGATCATATTCCCCCCAGGAAGGARAGTCCACTCAGACTCAAAGCMCTGACGCTGTATTAACTTCAGAAGYGATGCCTTACCTCATTTTACGATGTGTACCAATTTCACTCCCTGTCAGGCTGTGGGGAATCAGGTGGAAGCACAGATGCTGGGCAATTAAAAGAGAAGTATATATGAGGTGAATATGAGCAGTGGCTGTTTGCTTGCTGGTGCCAGGTGGAGTGCATCATTTCCCTCACGGCTCATTGGCAGCAGCCCCTCAGGTGTTAATCCCCCCTTTCTGTCTTTCCCATCAGTTCAGGAGCTCAGCACCACGGGACTTGCAAATTCTCCCCTTCCACAAACAGGCATTTCCACTTGCAGTGGATTTTGTAGAGGGAAAGRATTTATGGGCCAGCACTTAGAACCATCTGGTCAGTGTTTAACAAGAAGCTGAAGCATATTTTATCTGTTCAGCAGCTGCCCTACTGGCTAGCAACTGGCTCCCAGGCTCCCTAAGTCATTTCCCCTCCCTGTCATATKCTTTAGAGACTGATGCAGGAAGATAAGCACTGAAAAGGCAATCTCATCTCTCAGGTAAGCCATCTGTCTCATCTTACTTATCTGTCCTACAGATATGATCCTCACCTTCCTCACCCCTGGGTTAAATACTGGGATGTCAGGCATGTTGGTGTGCACAGCTCCTGCATCCATGCCAGAGCAGGCAGAAATACCCTGCAGCCATGTCCTGCCTCTATTTAAGACAGATGAGAGGTTTCAAAACAATCCCAGCTGATCTAGGGGGGCTGCTGCAGTCCTGTTTTCCACCTGCACACACCATCCCYTTTGCAAAAGATGTTGATTTTCAGACAGCTCCTTTCCTGCACTGTCTCACCGCACAATTGCCTGTCCCAGGGGCAGGGTGAGAGGCAGAATCACAGCTGGGGAAGGAAGAGAGTCCAGCTTAGACTGGGATGGGCTGCTGGGGAATCACAATGCTGCCTCAGCCCAGGAAATGTGGAGCTGCATTTAGGAGGAAGCAGCAAGCCTCAGCTAAAGGTAAAATAGGCTGGGACTTGACTGAGGTCGAGCAAAYGGGGATTCATGACCTCTGTGCAGTCAGGGCACTTGTGGCTGCTCTGGCTGTTTGCCAAAGCTGGTGCAGGTGTACCCACAGTGAAGCTTCCTTTAACAGCACATCCTGTGCTCTTCAAGCACTTTCATGTCTCAGCTTTATGCCCAAACTATACCCACTCAGCAGGTCAGTCTGACAGCCAAGCTATTGCCAGGCCTTCATCCTGCCCAGACATCCTGAGGCTGCTGCACCCCTGAGCAAAATAAGACCCAAAGACAGATCATGTCAGGGTTGTGCAGAAAAAACATGAGGCAGGGGGCCAATTAAGAGACCACTCATCTTCTTCCTGCCTCTACAGGAGCRGAAAGCATTTTCCAAAAGGGTAGAGGTTATTCTCTCTGGTACATGCAGCAAACAGTCCATAATTCAGCTTCTCAGAACTTCTTMAACCAAAGACTGAAAACCTTAGATAATAATTGGAAACTCTCTTAAGAAACAAATCAACCAATCATTTGGTGACAAATTTTGAAGTMATTCTGCATTCGGAACCCATTTCTTCTTCTTTGAAATGGGCCCAATGCCTGGAAAATAGTATCTGCAATTTAAGTCACTGAGTCATTAACTGCTCAACATTGTAGGCGTCTGACACCTCTTGTTTAGGAAGAATTCTTAGTCTTGGCCTTCTCATCCCTCAGCAGGGGTTGGTTTTGTTTTGAGAGTGGCTTTTTCCATGAAGGAGAATTGCCAGAGAACAGCTAAATTAACCAGGCCAGGAAGGTATGAATTTAGGTACTACTGCAGTTGTGTAGCCCCTGAGGCAGGAGATGTGAATGGGATCATATCTGCATGAAGCCCACCTAAATTCCTGATAGCAATGACTGTATTTTCCCCAAGGATTTCCTCCCTTGCATATAATTTGAACTGTGATTAACTCACTWCTGAAAGCTAGTAAACAGTCAGACAAATTTCTGTTTTGTGAACCCATGTTTTTTYACTTTCTTTCTCCTCAATAGCTCATTCATCAAGACAAGCAAGGAAAAAAACCYCACAGAACTACTTAAAATAGTAGTGCAGCCAGCATGTTGGCTTTGCTACCATGTGTACTACATGCAGACTGCCAGTAATGAAAAGTGGAATTCACCTCATCAAATGAAGTTTATGAATTTGTTTGTGGATAATATGTCAGTAGAAAAGCAGATACAGACTTGAGACCCAAATTAAACACCAGTGTACAGTTCTTAAGCAACTTAAGAGTCACTGTTACAGCTACTGTTTATTAGCAACCCTAGGAAACCTCAACCAAAACATTTAAAACACTGGATTTAACTTTTAGACCATCTGATCTAGTCTCTTGCATTTGGTGGTGATTCTCATCTTGTGCTTTAGAGGAACTGCCATCCACAATGCTGTCTATAGAAGGGACCTCCAGATGTTTGAGACACAGAGATTTATGAGACACAATCRTTTTATGCTCAAACAGTCTGATATTTCTCCCACTGACACTGAAATGTCTGTTGATTTTAGTGTGGCAGATGCTTAGACATGAAATGGCTTTTGTAGTTTTAGAGGCAGAGTCTATCATTCCTAATTTTTTTTTGTATTAACGGCATTGTATGTGATAATACAAACTGCTCCCATCTTAGGAGTCATATCTGCTGTGCCAGATGTCAGGGCTCATGAAGGCAGCTGGAGACAAAGTCCATTCCTTTGCTTATAGAAGGAAAGGTCTGGCTTGAGAGGCTTTCCCTCTAAACCTTTGTTCAAATATTCAAACTCAGTTTGAACATTACAACTGTCGATACAAGCTCAACAGAAGTGAACTCCATGACTGAAAAGTTATGGAAGCAGAGAATTCCCCCTTTCCTACCATGCTGGGCAGAATTGGCAGGACTGCCTGCACCCCCAGGACATGGCTGGAGGGGCTGGGTAACCTGTCCCTGTCCAGAGAGGGAGCAGGGATCATTAGCAGCTYGTTCTTCTGTCACACTCTAGGATCAGTACTACAGCAAATCCCTTGTAATCCACAGAGATGRCTCAGGAATGAGAAGTAAAAGAAAGATGAAAGAAGATATAAATTAAAAACAGCAGGATTTTTTCTGCTGCTTCTGTGTCTTAGATACACACTGCCCTGCCCCCAGAGCTCTCAGGAGCCCATAGCCAGGCTGAGAGCAGCAAGAGTTCTCCACGAAGCAGTGACACAGTTTTGCTTCAGTTATTAAGGAAATTCCTCTTCCTTGATCCACTGTGGCAGCTGCAATCTAAGGAGACAGATGCTCCTGAGAARAGGCAACCTGAATTCACAAAGTTGTCCTACCTTGTTCAAACACAAGTATATCACATGTCTTTGGTATTAAATGACCTTTGGAACAGCACTTTMGATTTATCCCAAACTGACAGTAACTGACAGGCATAAACTGCATAAAGCTAAAAGGAACATAAAGTGAAATAAATAAGCTCCTGTTACTAAGGTCTCGGCCATGCTAAACAGAAGGTCTGTCATTAATTCCTGTCCCAGGCAGGAGGGTGGCACTGATAACCATGGAGTGAGTCTCTGCCTCTGTCCCCAGGTATCAACACACCWGAGTCAGTGCAGGCAGTGCATTCTGCAGCACCCAGGTGTCCTTTCTCTGGGGGCTAGGAGAGAAATCTATCTCGTAGAAATATCTATGAGAAATATTTCCTCTCAAAGCCTCTTCATTCAGACTTGCAATCCCTCTCCTGCCTTCTACAGAAACAACCACTTTGATTCACAGCAGTCCCACYGGTGAGATGTACCTCTGTTTTACAAGTCATGCTTTAATAAAGAAAACAGAAAGGCATCCTGATTRTTTTCCCAGTGAGGGCAAGATCTTCTTTCTACAAGGGTTCAATTTTCCTTCCCAATTAAATCCTGATTTTTAAAAATACACYAGGATCATGGCTTAAACCCTCATCTGACTTCTGCTTGGCTTGTCATCAGCTGCTACCCTTTCCTCATGTTAGCCAGGATCTCCAAAAAGCCAAGGCAAGACCAGGATGTCCAACAGCCACAGATCTGAGGAYACTGGGAATTTGAAATGTTCCTCCTTATTTTTCCTCTGAATTTAATTTAAAATATGAGAAGATGACCCATTYTCACCCTTGCTTATCTAGAAATAGATCAAATAGCTCTGACCAGGCTGAAAACACAATTCTACAACTCATACAGATGTTAAAGCGTAAACAATGCAGGCATGAGCTCAAGGTCCCAGATCTCTGCACCCAGTAAAAATGTAAAAGGCTAAAGCAGTACCAAATCATCTGCCTGAGTTTGCAGAAAACATGAGATTATATCTTTAGGAACTGGAAACTATCCCTGCTTCCCTGTGACGTTAAGATCGGAACAATGCAAGGAAAGAAGGATTGATCAAGACTTCCCCACCATGAGGGATTCTATCTGTCACACAGGAGAGCAAACCTGCCCTATCTATGGAGAGTCACATCCTCTCCTTCCAGCTCCCACCACCTTCTCCTTTGAAGGTGTCTTTTTCAAGGCACAGATTTTGGTGTCCCTCAGGAATGGAGGATCTGCACTGTCCCCTCCTGAGCAACACCTGCTGGAACCTGGAGCCCTCACCAGTCACCCTCAGTGTGTCTTCTGGGGAGCAGCTTGGGTCCTCCTCACCCTGCAAACAGTAAGCAACAAGGAAGGATTTTGCGTGATGACTTGCCAAAATCTTGCCGGGGCGGGACATTGATTGTCATCTTTGAAAACGGCATCTAGCAACAGTTTGGACATGCTCATGCAGAGATACAGAGCGCAAACTGTGTGATGTGGATCTAAGCTCAGCTCAGGGCAGCCCAAATATCCCCTCCTCCAAAGAGTCTGCAAAATCTCCATTGACAAAATTATTGTATTCACTGCCAAATTTTCAGATAATGAGAGAAAGGGGAGGGGAAGGGAGGGGAGGGAAAAGGAGGGGAGGGGAGGGGAAGGTATTAAAGAAAAAATATATTAACCACATTTTTTGATTTGAAGTTGACATCAAGGCAGTAAATACCTGGTATTGTATGTGATTACTCTCAGGAAGAGCACTTCAAAGATCTTGTATAGTTCTGAATTATTTCCTCCAAACATTACACAGAAGTTTTTTTTTTCTCTTAAAAAGAAACATAATCAGCTTACAGGCTCTCTCTCCCTCCTTAGATTTAAGGAACGCTTTTCAACTCACCAGTCCTGCTGTTTACTAGCTGCTGCCCTGTCTGGGAGCTCTTGACAGACTGACAGTTTTGAATTCAAATCCTCACTCAATTTTCACTACACAACTAAATTTCACCAATCAATCTAACCTGGTCCCTAGCCAAAGTGAGATGAATTAGCCACATGTAAATTAAGATAGATGCACATCTGATGCAAATCGCTGTGTTTCTCTTAAAAAAAAAAAAAAAAAAAAAAAAAAAAAAAAAAAAAAAAAAACCACCAACCAAAAAAACCCAGCCCCACTCTCTCCACTAGGAACTAGGTTTTAAGGGATTATCATAGGGCCACAGCAGATGTCAGGACACAACAGAAATTTTGACAATGGCCACAGCCTGCAGGGCCAGCACCAACCAGCAGCAGCCTTTAAAGTTTATGCCATCTCCAGCATCAACATCTTCTTTCACTGAGTGCTGCAGGATCCAGCATTGAGTGTTAACTCCCACGTGTCCTTTGGGGTGAATACTGGTGTACCCTGAGCAGTCTTTCTGCACCAAAAGAAAAAGCAAAGAACAAAAGTTTTACCTTTATCTTGTGGGCTGATTTTGAGAACACTTTATTTTTCAGCAAGTGCTGGCAATTGTATATTTATGAGTCAAAAAGTGAGACAGGAGAGAAGCATCTGAGGTTTAAAAATAATAGGGAATAGGGATTTTAAAAAAATTAAATACATTTTTAAAAGATTATTTTCTCTGCTCTCTGCTGCTATTTTCCCCGTTGTCTGCTCTCAGTTTGGGTGTAAGGAGTGTGTTTTGTTAGCCAGTGTTTCAAGACCCCTTTGGAGCCAGCATCCATTGCTGCACACTGCTATCTAGTGGCACAACTGCAGATGTTCGGGGCAGGGATAAAGGAAGGGTTGGCAGATCTGATCTCGGCTGCCACTGCTTTTATACTTTAAACATCCCTGTTATGACAAGAAAATCTGTGACCCTGTAAATATTCATTCCTATTTCCTGGCCTTAAATAGTCAGCACACGTGAAAAGAATGTATTTAGTGAAACAGACCCAGTCTAAAGTGTACTTCACATGCTGTACATTTCACTATTCATGGAGGAATTATTTTCTTTTGGACCAATTTGTGGGGTTAGACTCACAAATTGGTCCAAAAGAAAATAATTCCTCCATGAATTAAAAAGATTATAAAAGATTAAACAGGAGGCTGATTTGAAAAGCCAAATTACCTTCCTTAGGAAAGATACAGAAGGTTACATGGTGGAAGAGAGGTTACAGACCTCTCTTCCTTGGTTATTGCTCCCCGAAGGAGCACCTGTGTCTCAGGATAAAAAAATAAAAGAGTGGCAGAAGTCAGAAGGAACCTCTGGAAATCACCACATTCAAACCCTCTGCTCAAGCAGGGCCACTTAGGATCAATTGCCGAGGAACCATGTCCAGGCTTTTGAATAAGGATGGGAATTCCACAGCCACTCCAGGCGAACTGTGCCCTCAGAGCAGAAAAATCTGTGTCAGCTGAGGTGGCTCCTGCTCTGTGACTCCATGGCCTCACCATTGCCAGCAGTGAGAGTGTCTAAAGAGCCCTTCTGGGCTCTGGTTCAGAGAGGGACAAAAAACAATGGCTCATCATCAGGAAGTTGTGCMGTTTGAGGTTCTCATCTTTATTGCACTGAAAAGAGTGATCATGTTGCCTGTGGAGGAGTCATCCCACATATGTAATCTGAAAAGTACCAGACATTAATTGAACTAAGTTAGTAGTCAGGTCTTAAAAATTAAGACTTCTTAAATTGAATCATCTGTCATAAAATTGGATCACTGTTATTTCTCAAACATGGGTTCAGACTCTTGATCTGTACTACTGTAACAGCCACTAATCACCAGTGAGATATTAACCTACAACCTGTCAGTACAGACTTCTGCTTTTTTCTTGGTTATTAAATATAYCACACAAGCTCTGTGCAAGCTTGTCCTTCTGCTCTGTAGCAGTAAAGGATTAGAATGTAATGTTTGTTCAGAAAAGGTTTAATGAAACAATTGAATTTATGGAGTCTAATCCTGTTTAATTAACTATTGTTCTGTCAATAACCTCAGTCTCTCTGAACTTCTCGTGGAACTCCCTCCACTCTCTTCATGCCAGGTGTCTGCAGTGCACCCACCACCATCTCTTCAAAACAAAATGAAACAAAAAAGTGAATGAATAACAAAAGARGAGGTGAGGTATGAACTAAGAGTAACCCAAGCTGTCCTTGGTAGCTTCACTGGGAAATCAAACAAGTTGCTTTCCTTTGCATTGCTTCAACACTTGGGTAGGAAAATAGTTTGGAAATCTAGCATGCCTTTATCTGTGCTGAAAATGTGCATCTGAAGATGAGCTGCTGGGTAATACTGGTTCTGAAATGAGATAGAATTAAGCATAAGAAAAACATTTGAGGTCTAGGATGAACATCTGTTGAGATAATGAGCAGCAGAGTGATTGCTGTGAAGACAAATAAATTACAACCACTTTACCTTACATCACAGCCATGCCCAATGGAGATGAGAAAGGAAGTCCAAGCAAGGCCAGGATTGGAGGGGACATTATGAGTGGAAAGCAGCTCTGGCTGGGAAAGCTCAGGTCCTTGGAGTTTGAAAAAAGGTGCCAGAAAAGTTCAGGCAGGAGTTCATGAACACACTTTGGCTACAATGGGTGATACTGCAGGTCCTACCGAACTTATCAGGTAAAATACCACCCATATCTTACTTCTCCCTCCAACCTGCACTTCTCCAGCCCCTGCTGCAGTGGTACTGTGTGATYGTGTCAGGATCCCTTTATCAGATCATCTTTAGCAAAGGCTAGAGACAGCCTGGTCCATGAGCTTTTATCMGGTGGAGCTGCTGCTGACCACACAGCAATAACACACCCGATGCCATTTGATTTTACCACAGCACTTACCTCTGGAGTGAACAGAGCCCCATTTCTTCTTAACGCTCAATGGGAATCCTAGGGATGTGGAAAACACGTGAAACACCACCAGTCTCAGGCCTGGATTTTTGTCAC
Organism: Malurus melanocephalus; assembly: GCF_030028575.1. NCBI lineage: Eukaryota > Metazoa > Chordata > Aves > Passeriformes > Maluridae > Malurus > Malurus melanocephalus. The sequence goes on from NW_026623431.1 coordinate 584,974, forward strand.
AAAATAATTTCRTGAAAGAGTTAAAAGATCTTGAATCTGGTTTAGTGTCTCGCCTTTGGATGCAGCACAGCACAGGAGCACAGAGGAGGCAGAAAATTGAATGATTCATTTTCTTCTGCCCTCTCAGRACTTTCATGTTCTTCCTTCAGGATTTTGAGAAAAAAAAATGAAAAAAAATCAATTGTGCTCTTAATTGCACTTYGTAGATTGAACATTTTGCTCAAAACACTGGTGCAGGATTGTTCCTACCAACAAACTTTTAATTTMATGGTCATTGATGTTGTATTGTTGTTTCCCCCCTCCCAGCCACTGACCCAGAATCTCGGATCTCACAGAGAAGTTTTGATTAGGGTAAGAAATGAGGGACTATAGATATGTGAGTTAATACAGTAATTTAATATAAAAACAACATTCACCSTCCTGCTTCACTGAACAAGGGCAAGTGAGAGCTTGATTTRCTCCAAAATCTCAGRTGAYAGAATCACAAAATCACAGAATGGGTCAGGTTGGAAGGGACCACAGGGTCCAGCATCCCTGCTCAAGCAGGGTCATCCCAGAGCACAGGATTGAGTCCAGACACCTCAGTGGCTGGAGGCAGAAGGTGAAAAATGTATTGTTAACATTAAGGGCCTCCCCAGCCTCTCCCAAATCTGAGCTAATGAAACACACCCTTCTTTAAATTTGGCTTTAATTGCAGTTGAATATTTTGTTTACAGTAGCAGGTTACCAGCCTTTCTTAGGGACTTTAACTGCTCGTTGCTTAAGTCTCCTCTCAGTTGTTTCTTCTCAAGKCTTCTCAAAAAGGAGCCAAATCTCTCAGCCTTTCCTCATAAAGGAGAAGCTCTGGTCCCTTCATCCCCTTTGTAGCCCTCCCTGGACCTGCTCCACTCCAGATGTGACCACACCTGGGCTGAGMAGAGGGGCAGGATCYCCTCCCTAATGGACCCCAGGATACCATTGGGCATCTTGGTCCCCAGGACACTSTGCTGGCTCATGGGCAGYTCRTTGTCCACCAGGAMCYCCAGGTCCTTCTCCMCAGAGCTGCTTTCCATCAGATTGGTCCCCAGCCTGTGCTGGTGCCTGGGGTKATTCTTCCCCAGGTGCAGGACCCTGCATTTGTCTTTGYTGGATTTCAGCTGGGTCACCTCTGCCTRCCTTTCCARCCTGYCCAGGTCCTTCTGAARGGCTGCASAGCATCAGGGGGATCAGCCCAAARCTCCTCCCARCTTTGTACCATCAGTGAACTTGCTGAGGAGGCATTTGCCCCTTCATTCAAGYCRTTGATGAYCAAGTTAATCCATACTGGCCCCAAATAGGGAGTAGGACAAGCTGAGGGGACCAAAACTTTCATCCCAGCACTCCACAGTTGAATCATTCACCATGGAAAGTGCATTTGGTGCCATGGCTCCATTGGCTGGCATGTTACAGATATCTGTCCTGCTGGACTTTTATCCCTTGGAGCCACTAAATTATGTGTGTACATGGTGAAACACGGAACTGTGATGGATCTGCAGGAAAGCAGAGGATTAAGGCAGCAWTGGCAGGTAATCCTCTGGCCTGAGCAGCCAGGAGAGCACGTGYTGTCATCCTAATTACTGCTGTGCCCAATTCACTGGGAAAAGTGCCAGGGAACAGAGTCAGAGTAATGCATCTGAGCAGTGAATAAATTACATAAACCTTCTTAAGTACAGTAATTCATCTGAGTTTTGTCTGCAAGACATTACACAGCAACATCCAGTAGAAATGAATCAGTATCAGGCCTGCCTGCCCTTCCTGGGGAGGGGCACTCATTAAATCCTTGCTGAGCCATTGCCTTGCTGTGGTTAAGACTAAAGAGTTCAGGATTAAAGTACATTTTAGTAAAAAATTTATTTTACAGGGTTTGGTCAAAATTCTATTGTCAGCTACAGCAGCGCTGCACACACTGGTGCTGCTCTGATGTAAAAATCCACATTTCACAGCTAGAGAGGAGGCAGTATTTTCATCCTTTGAAAAACATGCCAGCTCATCAGAAACTCCTGACTTGCTTCCCTGCCATGCACGCACTCAAAAGAGTTTTTATAGTGGACAGTTAAAAAGAGAAATCTTTTTAACTATCTGTGTGGAGAGAACCACATAGATTGCACTCCAGCATTTCAATACTGGCCTGATTTCCCACTCAAGGAATCTTGCAAGTCTTTTTGAATGCAAGGGAGACTTTGTGGAGGGGGAAGAAGCATGGGCAGTTTGTGGATTCACGTGGAACAGCTGAGTAATCACTCGGACTTTGAAATGCAGGCAAGGGGATTAATTTCTCTTGTTTGAACACAAAGTCGTAACAAGTTCAAACCTGATCATTCAAAACATCAAATCTATAATAAAACAAAATTAAAGAAGGTAAAAATTTCAAATTTGAAAATTTGTCACAGMTTCAGGTCTCTTTCAAAGAGATCTAAACCCTTGGCAGAGAGTAAACTAGCATTGTATGTTAAACTGCAGCCATGTATTTGAAGTGACTGGATCTGTACTGATATCTGGTGATCAATGGTTTCATCAGTGTATCATACAGCTGCCAAAATTTTCCACTGTAATGTTGAAAACTACCCCTGTAAAACTAACTCATCTGACTATAACATTTCCCTGCTATGATTTCCTTCATATGATAGACTCATGGATTTATTAACAAAAACAAAGGCCAAAGATGATATTGTTTGCAAGTTTAACTTTGATCAAAAAAAAAAAAAAAAAAAAACCAAGAAAAAACAAACCCACAAATATAGGATAAAATAGAATGGAACACAGAAATAATTTTGTTAAAATAAAAACACAGCTGACCTCTAGTGGCTGCTTGTCAAAATTAAAGTTCTTGGAATAGTCCGYGAGGAAAACAAAAGAAAACACATCATTTTTCTGGTGAMGTCTTCAGTATGGATTCAAAGATTCTTTTTTCCTCCATTTGTCTAGGAAGTACTCTTTCCCTGACACATTTCTCTGCCAATTCCAGATTTGCCTGTGTTCAGCCTGCTCTGATACACAGCTGGAGCAGAGGGTGATTGCTCAACTCTGTGTCCATTCTGAGATGGGACCTCTCTGCTCACACAGAACCAGCAGGGAGCATAGCTTTGGTGTAAATAGCTAGAGAAAATCCTGCATTGAAATAATAGTCTTCTACTGTGAAAAGACAACTTGATGCCTTGTCCAAATAGAAGTTCACCTTGGAGATTTTGTGTTTTTACACTTCATTCTTCAAAAAAATTCATACCAACCATCAGCACGGTGGTGTGGCTGTGGTGGTCTAAGGACAGAAGCAATGTCCTTTGGGGAGAGGCAATTGTTGTTACTCGGGCAGCTGAGAAGCTGGGGCACCCAGGAGTGTCTCTGCTTCTTCCAGCTCTGCCATTTGGCATTGTAAGAATGCCAAACCCAGTTTATRTTTTCTGGGATTGGCAGGGAGCTGTGAATAAAGTGTTTGATTCCTGTCTTGAGACCTTTGGAGGGGTCTCTGGTTTCTCTGGGCGCAGTCACCAATGCTGCTGTCACCAGGCTGAAGCTGCACATGTTGGCACAWCTGTGCCACAACCAAAATCCCACAAAGCTGGGTCAAGGTCAGTGTCGGGCTCAGATGAGGGTGCTGCTGCTGCTGACTGTCACCTGCCCTTGGTGACAAATGACCTGGGTGGGCTTCAGACTGAGCTTTAACTGAGAACCTTGCAGGCTGTCAGCTGGCACYCTTTTTTCAAACTGACATTCTTGAAAATCCAAGACAACAGAAGTTTTTGAAATGGAGCCTAGATGCATAATATTTTTCTTGTAAATCGGTCTCAGAAATTGCACTGGGCCTGTACAAACTTGCAAAATGCTGGAAAATTGTATTGACGTGTGTTTGAGAAGTTCCAAACCAAGTCACTGTAATACCGTATAAAAATAGCTAAAATAGAAAATCGTCAACAGAGAAACTAGAGCACTAAATGATCTATGTTATTATTCCCATAGTGATTAACATACTGCATTTTCCCAGCCTGTTGCAATTTATTAGCCCATGTTCTTCTGTATCAGTATCAAATATTATTTCATTGTAAAAACTTATGTGCCTGTTAACAAAAAAAAAATCCAAATTAACTGTCAACATATGTTGACTTTCACTTTTTCAAATTAGAGTAAGCAAACTGGSTCTAATTAGTTTCCTGATTAATGAGTGCATGGTAAGCAAGAGAATTACATTAAGAACAATTTCCAGTTTACACTGGTTAGGAGGAGGTAAAAAAATAATTTTTCAACAGGGATCAAATAAATCTACAGAACCTCATTTTTTTACAATGCTGTGAAAATATGCAAGGCATCACATTGTAAATTGCTGGTTAGGTCACTGGAGCAGGATGAATAAATACTCTTTGCCATATGAAATTGGCTAGTTAAATGAAGATCACAAAATTGTTTGTTGCTATATAAGGTTCATTTTTTCTATAAAAAGAGCAATTTTAATTTACAGGGGCTTAAGGCAATTTTCCATCTAATTTTATGTTTTATAATGTCTGCTAAAACACTGGTGCCTTATTAGTTTGTGTGGCCGAATATATATTGTTTCCAAATTTCAAGGCTATTGATTTGTCTTGACCAAAGAAAAACAGGGTCACCTTTTCTTCAYAAATGCTAAGAAAAATCCACACAGATCATGTTAAGACAACTGATTTAACTGCATCATAGACACATCTCTTTTTGTGGCCAATAGAAAASCATTCTGATTTATTTGGTTTTGAGTAATGACAGGTTAACTTCACTGGTCAGAACTATAATCCTTCCCATGCTGCTTTTGGCTGTGCAATTTTGCTCCTAAAAACCTTWAATCTGAAGCGAATTAAATGGCTGTTATAACACAGGAACAGCTGGATGGACACACAAAATGATTTTTGAGCTCTGCTTTCTCCAGCAAAGGTGCTGGCAGGCGRGTCAGAGGAAGCTCGAGCTTTTCATCATCCTGTGGATCAGAAGCTGTGGTTTCCTGCCACCTCCCCTCCCAGATGTTAGGACACAGACATCCACTGTGGGAGGATGATGGCACTGCCCTGTATCCATCAGCCCAGCCATGGACCTGTTACCAGCAGCCCCCACAGAGGCCAGAGTACCCAAATTCTTAATAGATCCCTCGGGGTGGATCAGAGAGAAATGACAATGRATGATTGGTGCTTGTAAATATGTACTTCGTTTAGAGCAATTTGGTTACAATGGAAAGCAGGAATGCAGCTGTTTTGTTTAGTACTATCTACAGTAAAATAGCATATATGAAAGCATAAAAAATATGAAAGCATAAAAATACTGCTTAAGAATGTATATCAGGAAAAGAAAGGAAGGGAAAGAAAGGATAAGAGTAGAAAGATACATGATCACCACCAGTGGGTTTTCAATAAGGCTTGATTGTTTCAGCTGTGATGTCCATTGGTCAGAGTGATAGTCTTGGCCCACCTTGATCTGTTGGATTCAGGGGAAGAATCCCCCAAAACACCAAGTGCAATGGGTTAAGATATGATCAGGCAGTGTGGGAACCCCCAGGTGCTTTCAGTCCTCTGGTGGAAGGCTCCAGAAATTAGTCTGGGGGCACTTTGGGGTCTTTGATGCTCTATGGCACCTCTTCAGCTGCCCCTCACTTCAGCGTGGTTGGCTGAGCCAGTGATTCCCCATCAGCTCTTCCCGGGCTGTGTTGGGGGTGCTTTCACATCTGAGTTGTGAAATTCAGGCAGCTCAATTAACCTGATAAGAAAGAAACTCCTTCCCGCCTGTCCCCTTATCTGGTCAAAGCCCAAAGAGGTTGGTGGCCTCCAGGCAGGGACTGTTCATCCCTCTGTCTTATCACAGCAGCCATTACACACCCAAAAACTCACCTCCTGCTTCGAGGGATGCAAACCTGGCCTCGGTGAAGCACCTTGGAATCTCCACAAAGGGGTAAATGTTTYGAGCCATTCATGTTTAATTGCTCAGTTTCTCACCCCCAAGGAAGATCAGACATCTCACTTCTTSGCGCAGCCTAGGAGGACAACAAGCAAAGCATCAACCCCCCACCCACGGGCTAAATTGTTCTGAAACCTCGGCCATTTAGATATCTTATCTAGTCCAAAAAGCAGACAAGCTTCCAGCCAGACGCTTATTCTTTTTAGCTTCCTAATTAACACCTCTTTCCCTATCCTTATTTTACTGACTCAGGGTCTCCAAAAGCCAAGWAAGTATCCAGGCCAGTTGTGTTTCTTGTCTGGTTTGCTATGAGAGRGGACAAGGAGAGATGGATTTGTGCTTGGCTGGGAATTTATGGCCGATCAGCTCCGACAATACAGCCCCAGTTTCTGATCTTTTCCTTTCCTGAGTCCATCTGCCCAATGGCAACACAACACAGCTGTGACTCTATCACCCCACTCTTTGTATGAACTCAAAGCAAGGCTGATCTCAAAGACATTTCCTCCAAACACTTTTCCCAACCYGTGTTTCTCATCTGCTGGTATTGAATCCTCTCCTCTCCAGAATTTCTCCAGCTTCATAAGCTTCTGTTCCTCCTTTCTGCATTCACCCCAATTTTTTTTTCTTCCTGTCACCAGCTGTTTTCTCTCCCTTCTTGCTCTCAGGTCTGTCACAACCTTTTATCTCAAGTAGGTCCTAACCTGATTTAATTCAACAGTTTTATTTTCAGGTCGTGTATGCTAAAGAAAGATTTTTTTTTTTTTCTATTGCCAGTGAAACAGGCAAGGTGAAAGTTTGAAAGCAGTCAGTGCTGTAGACCTGTGTGCCATTATCGGAGCTGCAATGGCTCATATGAGTGCATCAGTGAGGGATGATGTTTTCTCACTGCTCTCAGCACTCAGGCAAAGGAAAACCACGTTTATTTTCTAAACAGGGGCAGCCTATGTGAGGAAACTGGGTAGCTTTTGTGGGAGGGGATGATACCTTATTTGTTAGAAGGTCTGCTTCCATCTTTCAATTACTGAACAGATGCTGCTGTGAAGGGGGGCAGGTGGGAAAAAAGCATATCCTGATCCAGCAGCCCTGTTTTGTTGTACATTTTTTTGTACAGGTTCTGCACAGGAAGAAGGGCTCTCACAAAAAGTCTGCAGCTATCCCTGCCTTGTGCTGTTCCACACAGAGAATAAGCTCAGGGAAGATGCCTTTTCTAGACAAAAATATGAAGCCAATATGAAGCTTTATCAGATGTTACAAGTAAATATCTTTTCTTTCCACAATCAGAAAAAAAAAAATCCAAACAAAACTCCCATAAACATTTTCAAAAAAACTTAATTTTTTTTAAGCTAACCAGGATTTCTGGTCGTAAAGAATAATGGCAAAGGCAAGCGTTTTTTCCTTTGCATGAAAATTCTTGGAGCAGCATGCAAGCAGACCTTCTTGTGGTATTAATATTGCCCCATTTATGCTGAAGCTATGCAAACAGAGACATATAAAATTGTGCTCCTAAAAACTTAGGTTGCCAATAAATATTTTTACCACTTTTAATTTATACTGTTTGCAACTTTGCCCCCTTGCAGAAAAGTGATCCCAGAATGCAAGCTAAGTTATTCTGAGGTTACTGAAGCTATCAGACATTTAAATAAAGATCATTTGTGTTCCTCTGAACTTAACCTCTTGCTTGTCTGAAAAGATTTGACTTGGCAATTTGAAAAGTTTCATCTCACAGACTAGTGACAAAAACATAGAAGTTTTAGCTTGAATTGATGGCCAGCAGCCTTGTTTACTGCCTCAGGGGATTTGAGTTCCCATCTTGACCTTACAGTATATGCCCGCTGCAAATATTGGGTGCATTTTCACAAGGTTACTGCTCTCCAGTTAGCTATCTTGATATCTTAGTATTAAAAATGTCTCAGTATTAAATAGATTTAATGTGCTTTGGTACATAAAGATACCAACCTGTRTTATATTAAAACAAAAGCATAGCTTCAGGCTTCCTTTATAAGCTTACAGAGTTAATGGAAGTTACAAATTCTCACCACACTGAAAAACTGGTGTGAAAAYCCACACTTTTATTCTGGTGCCTATATAGTGCCTGCTGGATTTACTATCTAATTTTCACAGTGCTTAAGGTGATACTCATCTTAAAAAGGTACAATCTGTGCCTCAAATAGCTGGCTTATAAGYAAGAACATGGTTTGAAATAATGAACCTGGGCATTTTAAAGCTTTTTTAAGACTTTTGGGTTCAAACTCCTAAAATTTTATACATATTCAACAGGAGAAGAAAAAAAGACAGCTGAACTCACACAGTACTTGAATATGTGAGCTGTGGAATTCAAAGGAAAAATAGAAGATTGTGACAAAAGCAGGGGAACTTGCAACTCAGTCTGCCTCAGGGGTTGCTGAAATTAGTTCTGAGCTATTATATTTACAGTTAAGTGAATAGAAAAAGTTAGAGAATACTGTGAAGATCAGGGGCAACCTGACTTTCTTCATTTTTGAGTGTTTAACTTAACAAATTTTTGACTGCTCTTTTAGACACAAGTAAAGGTTCACACTTCTGCTAAAGTATAAATTTAATATAATTTTAATTTCTGTCACTTTTTCATTTTACAAGGATGTTAATTATAGCAATTTTGATATTATCTATTCTAGTACTAGCTATTTACTAAAAGATAAATTCCTTTTATTTGGAATTTACTTTGGTTCTAAGCAGCATTCAAAGCACTGATGCAACTCCTAAACTGACTGGTGCCATAATTTTGGGACATAAGCCCACAAAACTTCAYGCACTGGCAAGCCTCTGATCTCCTTTCATTCCAAAATTCTCCTCCTTGAGATGAAAACAAAGCAGAAATATTTGCAATTATAATGTCGTAAACTTCTATTTGCTCGTTRCATGTTTTCAGCTCTCAGCCTGGAACTGAGGATGACGGATTGAAAGCTGCCAGCTTGCTAATGAGGCAGCTTTGCCTCGGGGAGGGGGGAATCTGGGCAAACAGGTACAACTGCAAAAKGAGACAGCTGCAATCAAAGCATCTTCTCCAGGATCTGGTAGTCCTGGGGCTGGAAGTAGCCAGCTGTGAGCATCTCTCAGCTCTGTGGTCAGTACAGGGAGCTGTGGGGTCCAGGGAGTTACCTCTGYATCTCCCAGGGCACTGCTCATGGACAGATCCTGCACAGCTCCTAAAATGTGCCTTGGGACRGGGGGATTGCATCTGTCTGCAGCCTGTTCCTCCAGGGAGAGTTTTATTCATATACATGGAATAATGCAAAACAGAACCAAAAGCTGGAAAGGAAAAAGTGAACATGAGAAAAACSGACAAAAAGGGAAAGATGCTGGCAAATGTCACCGTTTAACAAAGCTCMGTGTTGATGAAGGTCAATGAAGCTGGTTGGCAATTAGCCTTTGGTTGTGCGAAAAAAGCACTTTTGACTGGTTCTTGCATTATTCTGCAGAGGTTAGTGTTATATAYACTCTCAAAGTCCTCCTATGCCACCCAGCTTGCAAGCATAAAGCCAGGAAAAAATTATGCTTTTTGCCAGTTGGCTATATAATTTTCAGTGGCCAAAAGCCAACTAGTTGCTAATTGTTATTGCAGTGAAACTGCAAACAAAGCTCTTGGTATGAATACTTGGACTGTTTGTTATATTCCCCCTTGAAATTCTTCAGGAAGTGCCACGAACTGCAGGTCAGACCCACAGCTCGCAGAAAGGATGAACTGGATGCTGTATCTGCACACAGCACCTGGTCTGCAGCCTTGGAGAACATTTCCAAAGGCTCTCTACAGTTGAGATTAGCTGTCTGCAAAGAAATTCAGTTATTTGGGTATGTGCATGCTTAGAGTATTTTCCAAAAATCAAATGTCTGTAGGTCCATGGGGGCCCCAGCAAAATGGTATGAGGGGAGAGAGCTGGTGAAAGGTGGAATTGTTGACAAGTAAAGGAGATAACTCACATCTATTTGTTATTATTTGTGGAAGATGCTTCTGAGGCAAGGAACAAGTCTTTGGTATTGGTGCAGCAGCCAGAACTGTGGAGTGTTTAATCCATGACAGGGAAAGCAGGGCACTTCTATCATTCAGATAAATAATAATGGYTATTTCCAAAGCTGACTGAGCAGGCACTACTGCATCCTCTGTGCTCATCCTGTGAGTCACAACCACCTAAAATAAACTCGAGGAAAATGTGTCTAGCATCATTCTCATCCCCCTTCACACAGGACAGCAACACTGAAAAAAAAATTGTGTCTTAGTGAATTTAGAAAGATCAATAGGCACCTCCATGATTGTTTGGTCTGCACTTAGGTGTGGAACCAAAGGCAGATGTGTCAACCAAAGTTTTGTTGCTATTGGTTATGTTCTTCCAAATTGTGTCTCCATCATCTGCTTTTGCTGTTCCCACAAAACCTCTAGCAAGGGTACAAAAGGTAAAGCATCAAAGGGGTCACTTAATTCCAGCTACACTTTTAGCCCCCATAAAGGCACCAAGCAAATACACATATTGGTCAGATTTCTACCTTCTAATGGTCTTCCCCTGGGTGGTGTCAACGGTTGCAATGGAAAGAGGAAAAAACACTCTTGTGTACTAGAGTTGAGGGACAGTATGTCAGAAGTAAGTAATAAATAGTGGAAGTGRTGAACAAAGAGACAAAGAAAATCTTGTATATTTGCCACCAAAGGAAAGCTGTGGTGAAAACCAACTGTGGATGCTTACTCACAATGAATCAGGSCCTGAAGTCCCTCAGAGGAATCTATACCTTTGATTTTATGACCAATTTAACTATTTATTTGATRTGTGCTAAGGTTTAGTATTGTTCATGCGCACATCAGAACACAAAATACAAATATTTCCACAATTACATAAAACCTTTCCTAAAAAAACTGTACTTCAGAATATCTACAAATTGGATAAATATTTTATCATTAATGTATACTATTATGGGTTCACCTTTGTGTATGTAGCTAGCACACAGAATCAGAMACTGGATCCAAATGTGAGACATTGTCCTTCCTCCAACGTAATTTAAAACAGTTGATCAGCAAATACTCAGGCAAGAATTTCTGCAAGCAATAGTCTAATTGGATGTAAGAGGACGGCTCRTGTTAGGTAAATAATCTGCACTCATTTGCAAGATCAAAGCCCTATTTAGGGCAATTCACACGTTGTGAAAAGCACTGAGAGATAAAGAGAAAGAAAGGATAAACACAATAGTGAAAGAAACATGACATGGCAGGTTAACATAATAAACTATTTTAAATGCAAAGGTGTCATTCTAAAAACTATTAATGATGTTATTAATCTCCATAGTAGATGTGTCTACCACCGCTTGTCACTCATTATTCAAAATAATAACACAGAGAAATATATTAGAAATTAAAAAAAAAAAAATTATCACTGTGCATAAGCAAAATAGAGAAATGTCTTTCCTGCTCCAGAAATTGCTAAAGGGGYAATCTCTGTCATTGCTATTATTGTTATTATGGAGAACTGGGAAAGGCTTGAGGCATGACCAAATTCAAATCACACGGGACAGGAAAGTGGTCAGTGCTGCTGTCCCCACCTTCATCTTCAAGGGCTCACAAAGCCATTTTGCCTCTGGGAAACCCTTGGAGATGTTCTTGCTTGGGGAAAAATAGATATTGCCTAAGATCAATATCTGCTTTATGCAGAATCATATGTGAAAATGTATCTTAAATTGTGATTTGTCTATAAACCATTGTTAGCTTGTTTTGTATCCCCAGCTACTCCCTCTTCATTCCCTGTGGTAACTTCGGTTCTATTGTCAGCCTCAAGCACGCAAATATTCATAGGTAAAGAAACAATAGATTAATCTGTGATTTAAATATGAGTATATTCAGAAGTTTTAGCTGGTCCTTGGTTTTCTGTGATGTCAAGAGGTCCATTTTGGTGAATAATAGGACCATGAGTTAACCACTTACTTTAGAGATGCTGCAAATCTGCTGTAATGTTTCACCAGTTTTTGTGAACTTAGAAAAAAATACCCAATACAATTAGCTTTAGAAAGAGTGCTCAAGTCATATGGCAAAATTACCCCTCCTGTTGTCTTAACACCCAGACACAGAGAAGCCTTATCATGGCCACGGAAATGGGTCTGTTGCAGATTTTGTTGGAAACATCCATTCACATAGGATTTTTAAAAGAATTTTTTTTTTTACTTCTGCCAATATTGCTGTAAACCAAAGATCTTGAGTGGAAAACAAACAGTGAGATGCAATAGAACAAGCTAAGCCAACATGGCATCACAAATTCACATAATGAAATCTTCTCTGGAAGACTCATTCAGCTGTGGATTCGACAATATTCCTCAGTCAAAAATAGCTAACATTTAAGTTGTATACTATCTTTTCTGAATGGCTTTACAAAGGCTATAAATATGTTGTATATATACATATGCTATAAATATTTCTGGTTTCATTTGTATTTTACATACAAGWTCATTCAAATAAAAATCACAGTGAAGTGGGGTACTTGAAAGCATTTCTACAGCAGAATTTTAATTGCCTAGAAAGAAATGTATTCAGGTCAGCAAATAATGAAGCAGCATGAGCAGTTTAACAGTTACTGAATTCTGCAAGTAGCTCCCACTGCTAATGCAACCCTAAAATCATCACTRTTATGATTGTCCACTGGAATTTGCCTGTAATAATACAATGTTTTTATTCTACAGTTTCAGAGCACACCCCAAAACAGACTTCAGCAGAAGAGGCAGAGGAGSCTCCCAGGGTGCAGGCAGTCCTTGGGAGAAAAATAAGTGAACTCCAGAGAAACCACTGAGAATTGAGATTTCTCTAAGTTGTAATGCATTTATTTACCTTTAGCCAGTGATGACCTGTTTAATGACTGCAAGGTAGCACMAGGTAGAGTGTTGACCTTGTTAGTTCAGAAAAGAATTTTAGCTTTTAGGCAACCAGAAAACTGATGGGTCACCTTGGAGAGAGATGTTTGTGGCACGCAGGAGTGTGTCAATAATTCCTGCAGTGTCCTGGGGGTGCTCCAGCCAGGCTTCCTGGAAGGTCTGTCTGGATGACACAGAGGACACATTGCACCAGAGACACCTCAGGGAAGTATTTAAAACACMGAGGCAGGGCCCCCTGTGCTCTGAGGGCCTGGGGATTTGACATGTAACCACCTTTTGTCATAAAAATGTGTTCTTCAGTTTCAACTTTCCTTCCTTAAAAATGTCCGTGGCTCTGCTTTACAATTGAGAAAAAGCTTGAAAACATCTGAGCAAGAGAAGTGCTCCTGAGCCATGACTGCAGCCTTGAAAGTTGTTCTCAAAATTATTATGTTATTATTATTATGTAAAACTCAGCAGTTTGGGCATAAAAGTGACTGGTTTGCTCCAGGCAGACATCACACAGGGTTTTTCTGTCCCCTTCTCAGTGAGGAGTTGACTCTTGCTGTTCCACTTTGCCCACAGAGAGAAGTTAAATGGCCAACAATGTTTGTTCTTTCTATGTGTTTTATGGAGATGGGCATCAGTGTAACAGAGCCAGTTATTATGGCTTTGTAAGAGACCTTTCCCCTGGTGTAATTATAATTACCTTGCATAGCTAGGGTATAATTACTGTCTTTATAATGCCAGAGTGATTAATGATCAGTCTTCCATTGTGAAATAACATTTTTACAATTGTTTTTAGGAACTKAAAAGTAAAAATTAGATCTATRTTTCATTGTTTTCTAATCTTGTGTGTGCTCTTCTTGAAATTCTAATCTCMAAAGTMTATTAGCAGTGTCTGGATTTTCAGYCTTGGTAGCAGCCACATCTCGCTATTTCCAGACACAGCACAACATTTTCAAATGTAGAATTTTAAAGAAATCTATTGTTTGCTACAGAAAGGCTGCCTTGGGTCTCCAACATCGCTGCTGATAATGACAGTTGTTCCTGCAAAAATTTCTCATGACAATTTATTATGACACTGTTTCATACTAAAACTTCTTGGTATAACGACTTTTCCTGCAGTGGGTAATGCAGAACCTGTGGAAGGCAAAGCCAGAATGGAAATGCCAGGAGAGGTTTGTCCCATACAGTGAGATAAGGAGTTAAAAAATGAACAATTACTTATAAAGGTACCTGAAATCCATGGCCACTTACCTGCCTGGTCATATATTTCTGGTGTGACTCACAGAACCAGACATCTAAAAGCTTTCAGCATCACTGTTTAATGSTTTTTCAGAAACTGACCTTTCTCTTCCTTTTGATCTCTATCTTTCATGGGGCTGGGGTGGGAGAGATTAAGAAATTAGAATTTGCCTCTCTTTCCTTGGTGGGAATAGGTGTGAGGGGATTAAGAAGATTTTTTCACCTCCCCTTCATCCTTCATCCAGTTTGGCTAAAAGAATTGTTCCACTTGTAAACTCAATTGATTACTAACACACCCACTAGTTCTCAGATCATCTGAGACATTCCTTAGAAAATCAAAGGTCTTTTCTAGCTGGGGAGAGAAGTCTTTACACTAAGTACTAAAATAGAAGCACTCTGGCATTCTGCAACCCTCCATAACAGATCATTATGCAGAGACAGACCGGGTTCCAAGTTTTCTACAGGGTAAGTCTAACAATATTTTACTGAAGAGAAGACAAAACACAAAGCTCCTGAAACATCTAAGTAGGTGCTGTCATTTCCACAATTAAACATTTCACATGTTTTGAAGTTATTTCAAGTTTTGTGACTTTATAATGTGTACAAAGTGCCAGATAGTTGGCAGGTTTTTTCCAGATCAATCATATTTCTTTTTTCTTCTTCCTAAGGGTCCAAGTCACTGTTGTTCCACATATTCACATTCAGCTAAAGATGTTCAGATTTATTCTTTTTGTTTTGAATTGTGTTGCTTTGCTTTCAGGTACCAACTCCTCTAAGTTTRCATTGGACTGTCTTGAATTTAAACAATTTCCTTTTGCTGTAGGAAGGTGTTAAGAAAAACTGCAGACAGTAACACTGGGGTACAGCTCATGACTGAACACCCTGAGCTACAGCAGCTCCCACCATGAACTTCCATTTGTGAATTTGCACACTGAACCGGGATTCCTTGCCCACAGACTCCAACCTATTCTGACCTCAGTGAGTGGTTTAAAGCAGGACCAGACAACATCTGTAGTGTTGTTAGCACATCATGTGCCAAGTGCTGTCTCAGCCAACAAGATGGATCCAGCCAGTGAAGTTTTTGCTTGCTGGCACACTTCACTGTTCAATGGGACCCTGATTCTGGGACAGATTTCTTATCTGCTCTGTAACATAGATAGACCTAGACAGAAGCAGCCCCACATGATAATGGACAGACTAATAATAACAATAATCTGTGTGGCCACACAGGGTGGTGCAATTTAACACATAATTCATTTTTCATGTAAAGCTATTATTGCTATGGAAATACGAGGGGAAATTTCTACTGTTTCTTATCAGCACCTGATTTAACATAGGCATGGTCTCAGATTGATTTTCCCTCTGCTGACTCTCCTGTTCATTAGTTACAACCTAGGGAAAGTGCTTTAAAACCTTTGAATATGGATTTCTGCCTCCATAGCTCCTTGATTCCAAATGAAATGTCTGATCTCTAAGGCTTCTGAGGTTTCAGACTTGTGAAGTATCTCACTTTAGCAGCTGCACCCATAAAATTGCATATACAAGCAAATTAGTAGAGATCTGAATCTTTCCCTACTTCCTCATGAAAATTCTGGAGCAAAACCAGTCAGATTGATGCACTGCCATCTTCCCAGCTGTTTCTTACCACTGCTRTAACAGCCAATGAAATCAAGCATAAAGGTACCTGTGGGTATTGTAGGGCWTACCTAGGGGGATAAAATAGTTCCATGGTTGCTAGACTTTATGTTGTTGAAGGGAATTTGTGAGTGGATTTATTCTTCTTCTATGGCATTGATAACTCCTTTTGATGTCTTATTGCAGARCTTTGTGCTAAGCAGCACTTCAGATGTCCAGGAGTACCCAGAGCTCTGCAAAAGTCTACTGCAGGAAAAGCCAGCAGCAGGCACAGGCTCCTGCCTCTTGACATGCTCATTTAATGTGAGCAGTGGCTGAAATTAGCCCTTTTTTTTCTCCTGGTCTAAGGAGGAAACTAACTYACTGTGGACACTGAGGTGAGTTCCCACTGACAACTAATACAAACACTCAAAATCAACACCTTTGGACAGTAACCTAATGAGAAGGAGGGCAAGCAAAGAGCCTTAGCTTATACCTAACTAGGAACTGTTTTWAAACAGTTAAAATTACCCCTTTGAATTCCATAGCAAGGACATAGCTAGAAAGTGTTAGCAGGGAGCAGCTGCCCATGGCCCCACACTCTGACACTTAATAGCTTTTTTTGCTAGGTACCAGCTCCGTTCTGCCAGCTTGCCTCTCATTTGCTTCCAGGTTTTGACAAAAGATCTTTCCTTCAAGCTAGAGCTACAATTTTCTCAGCAAGTCAGTCCTAGTGAGAAGGTGTCTGACTTCAATATTTCTTAACAGAAACAGCACTTCTAGATTTACAAGGCCCAAGAGAAAAGCTGCATTTAACCAGAGCAGTCTCTCTTGTAGATGGAGTCTATAATTGGATCTGTGAAGTCTCACATGTTAAATATGGGACTTGCCCTGCTGCTTCTCCCTGAGGTCCCTTGGTTAGGGATTTATCCACACAGTGAACTGTCTCCCCCATTTCCCCTCAGAGCAGAGCAGTCCAAAATCTGCTAATGAGCAGTAATTGATACAGGATGATGGATTTGGAAGGCTGGAGCCAGCAGGGCTGTCAGGGTGCCATGTTCAAAGGCGGCACTGGAGACACGTTCCTCAGCTCCAGCCATGCACTGAGCACCTGCATGAATTCAATATTGATGATGCTATTCATAGATCCATCCTAACATATAACACATTTATCCATCTGTCCAGTGCCCAGATACTGCCCCTCAGTATTTCACTGGAAATAGAGGATTAACCCTTCTCACCCTGACATAAACATTCAAAACCACAGCAGGGGCTGCCTACRCCTGTTTGAATCACTGAAACTATTCTGATGTGAAAATCACATTTACACCCAAGAGCAGTGTGGYAAATGACTATTTGAGGCTGTTTGAGCATGAAAACCTGAATTCACTATTTCTGAAACCAAAATAATRTCTGGGACCAAAACATTGTCACTCACACAGCAACAATATCCATTAAAAAGGCAAGACAGGGTTTTGTTTCCATCTCCATCTCTTGTATCCTGAGTTCTCTTTATCTCAGTCCATTTTGAACAAAGGCTTCAAAACTTTTACAGTTCATAAGCATGGGTACTTTTTTTTTCCATTAAAATTAGAAAGATCTCTAGTTTTAATGGGTTATATGTTGTGGCAGCGAGTTGAAGCTAATGAATTACTGAATTACTGAGAGGTTGGCAGCAGAGACCCACCATAGGCTACAGCGTGCCCAATTATACAGGCTGGGTAGCAGCAAGTGAATTATTCCAAAAGAATATAAACCAGCATAATTGTTTTCCTGCAATCTTTATATCAGATATCACTTGTTTTTTAAAAACACATTTCTTCTTTCCTTTACCATAGTCTCCTGATGAGGAGAAGCTTAATCTGTGCCTGATCAGTTTGTTGTACCCACTGGAAAAAAAAAAGAACACATTGCTTAAACATGGATTAAGCTGCCTGTTTCCTCACAGATTTTCTCCTCTGATCTACCTTTTGAAAAGCAACCTGCCCAAGRGCTTTCTCATGGACAGAGTCAGCAGCATTAAATTTCAGTGTGGGTAGGTTGCTTCAAACCCTGAGCTGATACAGCTGAGAGRCTGTCAGCTTTTTGCTTATCTACATTCTAAAACCCATAATGAAGACACAGGAGAGAAAAGGGCTCCCTGACAGCACAGCTCCAGAGCTTCCTTACCTGGGTACGAGGCAGTGACACCACGCTGTGTCTGTGTCAAGGGTTTCCAATGCACAGTTCATTCTGTGAGTGAATACAGGTTCTTTTTTTAATGGTTGGTGGGGCTCTTTCCCTGCTGTTATTCCACATTACATAGCTTTTAAAAAAATTAAATTCATCACTGGGACCTGGCCTTTCACTGAGGCTCTTTGCTCCAGTTTCGGGTAAGGCTAAGRAGTCACTATATATAAAACATGGCTTACAGCAATGTTTTTCTTTTTATAGTAAGGATTTGAACCAAAGTCRCTTTATGATGATGATTTCTAATGATGGGGGTCCCCAGAAAGGACAGAAAAAAGGAAAAAAAATTATCAACACTGATTTGTACTCAGATAATATTTGGGGTGAAATTTTAAATAAAAGTCAACAAGGAACACAAGGGTAAAAGGAGTCTTTCAGTATTTCAATTTGCCCTCTTCCAGKGGCACAGATTAAAAAGATATGACTGTTCTAGTAGAAAGACTTTACACATTTCTCACTCCAGAAGCTTGTAAAAATAGTGGTCTGGGGTATATTTTATTTTACTTCATTTTATTTTATTTTATTTCATTTTATTTTATTTATTGCCTTATTTTCACAGACTTTTCTGAGCACAGAGCCTTCAAGTATTCCAGCAGTAAGCGGTCACTGAAAGAGGCCAATGACTGTGTCCCTTTAGGAGTCCCAGTGATGCACTTTGGCATTCCCAAACAGCCCCAAGCCATGGCATCTGGCCATGCACCCTCTGAGCA
>NW_026623431.1:604118-627350 GCF_030028575.1 Malurus melanocephalus
ATGATCTGACAGGAACCCTGCAACACCCTGGATTTCAGGCAGCATTTTCCTCCCAGATGTAGCAAGACATTTCCCTGCCACCACTCCTGTGTGCAGCCCCCTGTCCAGTGTGGCGTGAGCTCACTCCAGCAAAGAATGTTCTGTTGAGATCAACAGTTCAGACCCAGGAGCAGAATGCTGTCTTTAATTTATAAAGCRTATACACAAAGTGAACCCTCAATCTGATTTGTGTTGTTTGTGCATATACTATTTTCCTAGTATCAACACAGACTTATGTATATCATTTGTTTTGGTTGGRTTTTTTAAATTTTAAAAATTCTTTTCAGCTTCTACTGCACAACACTCTTCCTGTCTCTTTCTTTCTCTTAGTGAGTTCAAATGTGTGTGCAAGTGGTTGTGCAGATAAATGTGCACACACAAAGCCTCCATTCAGCCCTGCCCTGCATTGAGGTTCCCAAGCTGTGCATTTCCTATTGCCCAGCTCCAGCCTCTCAGGAGCTGGACCTCACTCTATTTACATGTAAGTTGCTCCTAAATAATATTTTCTCCACTGTATGAGAATTATTTYGGATTATGTTTCTGGCAGCATTAGGAATGTCAGGTGGGAAGGGACTTCAGGGATGATGGCAGCAGTTATTATTACTGCCTCCATCACACAACAACTTTAAGAAACTCATGATATCCCATCTTTAGACTCTACTGGTTACCAGGGAACTTAAAAAACTGTAAGGAGCCAAATGATTTTTAAGAGGCAAACCACTTCATGCTAGCATCAAATTCAAGCAATATGCCTTTTCAAGTTCCTTATTAGTAAGGCAAAAGTATTTTTGATTTTCACTGCATTTTTCCATGTTGTACCATGTCCAGAATTTAGAAGATRCTGGATCTACCTGACAGATGTTTGAACAACGTGGTTAGGCATGCCAAGTAGGTTACTGAGAAATATAGGAGTTTTGTACACAATATTATCAACAAGAGTGAAAAAATGTTGTTATGGCTAGCAAACAAACTAGAAACAGAAACAAAATACTCTATGCTTTATAAAATATGGTAAATTGTGGGTTATGACATTTCCTCTTTTCATCCAATGAATTGGCCAAGAAGTAAAATCTGGATACTTTTATTACTGCTGTTTCAGTACAGGACATATGGTTAAACATGATCCCATTGTGACTGAAGGGTGTCCTGCAACAAATCTAGTGATTGGGAGGTTGATCAATGCCATCTGCTTCCAGGGCTGGAGAACTCAGGGTCTGAGAWTGCAACACAGCACAGAGAAATGCAGTCCAGCCCCAGGACTGAGTGGTCAATGGTGTAAGGACAACTTGTGAAAGAGTCTTCAAGGGACAGAGTTTCAAAGGTGGAACTTGGCATGCAGGAGAAAGCTCTAAGGATAGGAATCAGAAAGAAAAAGAAAATCAAATGTCAGTAGTGGGAAAATGAGACACAGGAATCAGTAATGAAATACAGTCAGAAGTGTATGGCATGAGAGACCCCCAAAAGAGGCGGGGAGGCTTTACCAACTTGTTCATGCAAAAGTTGGAAAAAATGTCACATTCTATTTGTTGTGTATTTTGGATGGTTCAGAGACTCCTTGAAGTCTTCCAACATTTCACAGGAAAAGATTCTGGGATTTTTCCTGGRGGTGTCAGAAGGGGGAGGAGTCCTTTTTCATTTAACATTTTTAGTATTCAAATTAGAAGACTTTCAGCATCCTGGGGTGAAACTATAAAGCCTTTCCCTAGGAAGCCTGGGAGCATATCAAAAATCAATGGCATGGAGGATGGAAAAAGTTTCAAAAATGTGAGACTGGCAGGAAAT
This sequence comes from Malurus melanocephalus, assembly GCF_030028575.1. Classification (NCBI taxonomy): domain Eukaryota; kingdom Metazoa; phylum Chordata; class Aves; order Passeriformes; family Maluridae; genus Malurus; species Malurus melanocephalus. Next base: position 605,940 of record NW_026623431.1, read on the forward strand.
ACTGGCACATTTSTGTTTGATATTTACTTTCTTGGCATGCAGGGGCTCTTTTAGCGCCAATGGAAAATCCTTTAGTGCCAAGCCACTCTCAGATAAATCTGCAGACAAATACACTTTGAATTGGCATGTAGCTTTTGAGATTAAGGCTTAACCCTTGCCAAAATATGCATTTTTGAATTCTAGCATCTCTYTTAAGTAAATTAGGTAACTTCATAATGCTAAAATGTTACACATGACTGATTTRAATTTGATGCATCTGAGCTCAGCATAACCAAATGAATGGGGAAGAGTGAAGATACCTGACATGGAAGAATAAACAACCATAGCTCTGAATTTTGTAGAGACATCAAGGAAATCACAGCCTACAAACCACACAAACTAAACCTAATCTCTGGGGATACTGGGTCCCATTACAAGAGGAGAGTTGATCTTCATGTGAGTGGGGAATGTGGAGTACTTGAGGAAACACAAGCAGACCTTACATCTAGTCCTGCTAARGAATTTTAAAACCCCTCAGCCTTTCTTATTAAATCCATGCCTGCACTATAACCTACTCAACTTCCAAATTTAACCTTCAACTGAACAGTCTGTATAAACCTGAAAGAAAAAAATAAAACCTTGCATTATTCCAGAGCTGATGGTTTTCAGCTCAGCCATTGACAGTCCTGTCCCCAGGCTGGCCAACGAATGGGTGAAGGTTTACTGCTGCCTGTTTTTCTAATAAAGCACTGATGTGGGAATATCTCAGAGCAGYAGTGCTCCCTGCAGCAGTCTGGGAGCAAATACTGGAGTCCCATGTCCTACAGGGATTGAACATAACTGCCTTTCAATATAACAAAGTTCATGTGACGTTGTGGGCACACAAAGTGGGACATCTGCATCACTTTGAGCAGTGCCACAGTCACTGGACCACAGGTGTGGTGAAAATCCCAGGTAGCATAAAGAAAGAACTACAGAGCAAGACAGTTATGGATATTAATCAAAGCCTAGAGTTGGATCTTTTGCCCATTTTCCACTTATTTCTTCCTTTCCATTCATCAGCCTTATGCAGAATATTTCCCAGGAAGGAAAGGTTCCTTGCACCCTCTTTTTCCTCACAATTTTGCAAAACAGTACCTCTGAGTGAATGCCTCCCTGCTGTCAGTGGTAGAGTGAGATTTGGGAAGCTGGAGAATACCACTGGATCAGCTGGAATTCTTGAAATTACCCTCATTTTCCTGTATGTGAAGACAAGGTAGTTAATTGAAAAGAAATTAAAGGTATGAGAACAGAGATCAACTCAAGGAATTCCCTGGTATTGTTTTTATATAGAGTTTAATTGGGCTGCTTTTAAAACACTAGGACATAAAATCAGCATGAATCTGAATTACCTGTATTCCATAATCCCATTATTATACCTCATCACAAAGCAATTACTTGAAATATAGCTTACTCTAAAACAGTCCCTTTTTGGCAGCAGCAGAACAAAAATCTTAAAGTTCAGCCACGTCAGCTAAGATGAAGCCTAGTGCTGTTAAAAACTGCAGGCCTGCAAAGACTTCCAGTTTAATGTAATAATACTTTTAACAAAATACAATGGACAGTCTATTCAATAAGGTCCAACACATGTTGTCTATGGCATTTATCTCCTTCACTGTTACTTCTTTGGCTTCAAACCAGTTAAGCCAGAGAACCCTAATACGAAGTCTGTAGACCAGTGTTTCCAGGCCTGACCAACTCATGAACCATGTCAGACTCTAGATTATTCTGACTGTCCCACTGCAAAATGATCCGACATAGTGGATTTATGAAAAGAGGAACATCAGCTGTCATCCTAGCTTTCCAGCATTTGGTGAACTTGCTTCTACCCTGTCAATAAAAGTAGGTTTTATTAATAGAGCAGGAACTCAAAGGAATTGCTTGAAGCCTGTTTCTTAGATACACATTTTATGGTATTCAGACAAATTCAGACCAAAAATGTGTCGGGGGGAAAAAAGGTTGTTTCATATATTTTCAGATCAAAGAGCTCATTATTTAAAATACTGTCAGGTTGTCTTTCATCTTCAGAGCTGGCAAGCACAGGAAAACATATTGCAAATAAAAGCAACCTTCCAAAATGTCATACTGATTATGCATTCACAAGTCAACTACTTGAGACTCAGCAAGACAACAAATATCACAGGAGTCCACGATATGTTTTCACTGTTGTGGTTTGAGAGGCTGCACAACAGCCTTTTCCACACATACTGCCGGAACAGCCATATCATAACAGGTRTAACCTGTGACAGTATTTCCTAACTTAAACATTGAAGTTTAGGTTAATTTATTTTAGTGTTTGATAGAATATGGTAGTGGCTGACATCAAGTTCCTAGCATTTTCTCACACCATTTATTTCACAGGACAKATGATGACAAGTTCTGTAATTTGGTCCACTATTTTCTCCCCACTATTTCCCCATACTATGACAATGACAGCAATATRTGATAATCTGGCTCTAGGAACCTAGAAAAACTGTTGTAGTAGATGCTTAGCCACTTTTTGTGCATGCAGGATCTTCTTCAAAGTTGTGAGATGTTCCCCAGAGTGTACCTTTCCAACATTAATGAGGTGTTGAGAAATAAAAGGAATGCATGTCAAATTGTAACTGTTAACGGGCAATGATTTACTTCCACTGACTTTACCAGTTTTTCTCTCTCAGAAAAATCTTTAGTGTATATTTTCATTAGTGTGGTATCCTCAGAAGAACAGGGAAATTGAGACTATTTAATGTCTCTTGAAGGAATGCTTTCAACTGCTGAGAATGGAGGGGAAAAGCCATGGAAGTAATTTGCTACTGAATTTCTTCATAATTACAGGGTTACGACACATGCAAAAACAATGAGGGTCCTTTTGAAATTTTACGTGGGTGAAAGGTGAAGACCAAGCTGAATTGGGTCACTTGTTTACTCTGACAGTGATGACAAGCTTGAATATATATCAAGAGAAGCCAAGAGCCACATTGACATAAATGAAAATTAACACACCCTAAATTTCAGAARAGCCTAAAATTATTCAGTCTTTCTTTTTCCAAAATAGCTTCTGCTGATTCTGGTGGCACCGATAAAAACTGATAAAACACCAATACAGCTTRATTATCCCCATGTTTTTTTCATGCCATTATAGCCTGTGCTGTAGTAGTCCCCATTATGATAGCATTTTGTCTSTCTTGGAAAGCTGGCAATAAGTTAATGTTTGATAATAAAAAATGCARCTGAATTGATGTTTGGTGGTATAGGAAAAAGGTTTGTGAAGAAGCCATTACACAGTGTTCAATTGACAACTTAATCCACTAATGTTCTTTGCCATACACAGGTGGGAAATTCTTCACTTCAAGGACWGTGAGGTACTGGARCAGGTTGCTGAGAGGAGTTATGGATGCCCCATCCCTGGAAGTGTTCAAGGCCAGGCTGGATCAGGTCCTGGGCAATCTGATTGAGGGGAAGGTGTCCCTACCCACGGCAGGGAGGTTGAAGCTTCCAACTCAAACCATTCTATGACCCTGTGAATTTCAGCTGGAATTAGAACCTCCTTGTCAAAGAGAGGGTGAATCAACCACCATGACCAGTTCAAAGTCTTGAACAGATCAAAAAATGTCCCAGAAGGTGTTTGCACACGTGTCTCTTTACAAATGTAAAGATGACATTGACAGGATTTTGTCTTCTGCAGTAACAGAATTATAAACATTTGTGCGCATGACACACCATTTCATAACTTTTTTCACATGTTTCACACATGTTTCATAACTTTTTTCCCTAGGTTTTTAGAAAGAAACTATTAGATTTAACCTATACAATTCGTGGAATTCTCATAACTTTATTTTCTGTTTTAGCACTGTAGAGATCCATATTCTGAATCAGACTTTGCTTATTGGAGTCATCCTCTTAGGGATGAAGAAGCTTTTGCACAGTAAAGAATTAGAGTCTCCATATAACCAACAGAGAGAGGTCTCTGAAGGCCTCCATGGCACCTGAGTTAATCCTGCTGACTCTTCRGTGAAGGTCAGTAAAGAGTTATTGACATTAGAGAACAGGGAAACTCAATGAGCCCTTCAGAGTCACACTGAGAGCTTGTAGCCAAACCTGGTATCAAATCCAGACCCCTGGGAGCCAAACAACTTCTGTGCATGATCTTCCTTATTTACCACATGAAGATCCAAATCTTGATTCAAAAGTAATCTAGGTAGATCTATAATTACAATTGGGTATTATTAAGAATGTGTCTTGAAAACACCTTCCAGGTGATCAAATCAGACTGCAATCTCAACMGTGTTACTGAAAAAGGAAACCATTAAAGAAAAGAACGTAATTTGAGGCTGAAAAAGAGTACCTGTTATAAGCTTCTTTTTTTAAGACAAAATATAGTGGCAGCATGCACAGTTTGTCATGGTGAAYGAAATGATTTAATAGGTTTCCTTCACCTCTAATTTTAAAAAGTCACTTATCTACTTCAACAAGATGGGTTTTTTTTGACAAGGGTCAACAATAATGATGATGGACATACCCTTTTCACTTACAGAGTTTTTTTTATTTACATGCATAACATTTTTCATARCATTAACAGTATTCAAAAATATGCTGAAAAGGTAATTGAAGCAAGTCTAGATCTGTCTGTCATATAAACATGTAGAGTGCAAATATACACAGGATGATTATCAGTAGCTWAAGTTTCTTTTATCATAATGGCATTTAAGCCTTATTTCATGTGTTCTGAGGTTATTTTTAAAAATCTKTTATCTAAGAAGACAAAGCACTTGTTTTGAGTTGTTCAGCCAGTGGCTTAAGAATCGTTCTTTACCCTGAAAAGTCCTGCAGCAGTTCAAGCATAAAACTTAAAGTCAAGATATTGTAAATATCAGAAATAATACTGCAATAATTTGATTTTAAGTTCATTTCTTCACTTAAGGTTCTCTACATTCCTAAAATATAATTCTTAAAAGTGATAAAAAGAACTAATTTATGTAGCAGCTCAAAAAGACAAAAAACTCAATGATTTTTCATCTAACTATGTTTTGTTTTCATTTTGTAAAATGAAGTATGAAATGAAGCCTGAAGCACACAGATGAAGAAACACAACAGCAACAAAAATGTCACTTTTTTCAGAAAATGGCTTCCTTCTGATCCCAGTATTCATTTCCCACAGCATTTTTTCTGTTTCTCTGCRCAAACATATGGGCCAGAGGTTGATTTCTTAGCCACGAAAAATCAGTAGCATAGAATCCAAGTACATTCTTTTTGTAACTTGCCTGACTTACCTACATGTACCAATGCCCATCAGTCCTCCAGTGGGATGGTCAGACAGCTTGCAAAGAAATCTCTTTTTCCAGAAAACTCAGCCTAGCAGTAATTGTGGGTTTGTGGGAATAACTCTGTCACAAGAATTGACCTAATCAGAGCCTAAAGCAAAGAGCAAACATTCCTTTTGACTACACAGATACCTCTCATCCAGCTCTCTTCTGCACACCCTTGCACAAGGCAGAAGTAATAATGTGTCCTCTCAAAAGCAACTGCTATTTTTGCATTAAGAAAAAGAACCAGGAGGCTTTGGCTGTACTGATCCACAATGCTGAAATCACAACACAAAAAGACAGAAAACAGAATCAGGCAGAGATCTTGGAAAGTGCCACATCAAGAGCCTGAGAAGAAAGTTTCTTGAAATGGGAAAATCTCACAACTACATTGCAGGTGTTGAACACAAAAGTAAAGATGTTTCCTAAGCTGGTAATGCCATGAGGCAAATTTGATGGTGATTTTTGTATTGTGACATCAGTCATTTAGAACTAGAGATGTGTCCTTCTCAGGATGAAAATCATATGATGAAAACAGAAGTTGAAATTCATTTTTCCATACTAGTCTGTGTGCGATTTTTGAAAAAGGCCTTCTAGTAAGCCTGCCTTTTGTCTCACTGGATGTGAATAACAAGATTAAAACTTCAAGGGCTCTGTCCTCAGCCAGTTTACATTTGAGTACAAGAATTGAGGCTTTGGACTAAACTATTCAAAAGCTCAATTGTGTTTTAAAAATTCAAACAATCTTAATATTTTAATATTCCCCCTCGGGTTATTGGGAAAAATCAGATTTAATACTCACCAACCATCTGATTTATATAAATATCTTATAAACTTTAATACTGGTGCCTTTGCGCACTTAAGAGCCACATGGGATATAAGAACAGGGAAACACTGCAGAGAAAGTCAGTGGGAAAAGATCTGGTTTCTTAGTTATAAAGCAATAAAAGGCATGCATTTAAAATTACATATTTTAATATTTCACGTAACCTGCACTGGATGCTGTGGAGAATGAGGCCATGGGCTGTGAGCTTTGCCTGTGCTCGTTGATGGTAACAGGTCCAGGTGGGGGGCCCTCGCTGTGTGCTCAGGCACTGTGTGGTCAAGCACAAATCATCCTTTTGAACTCAAACTCCAAGACCACTCCTGCTTTTTATGTTGTCCACGTCCCTCATCTGTGGGATTTACCATCAAGAAAGGTCACTGGGCTGCTGCTAACACCGATGGCAGTGAAGTTTTTTGCCAAGTAGCACTGGAAAGATAGAATCAGTTTGAATTCATCACCTGACCCGGACAAAATTTCTCCCTGCGTATGAAATGGATGTATTGCAGAAGTTTCAGTTAAATGATCAAAATAAGCTGCAGGCTGGGGAACACAGGAGGGAAGCCATGGGGATGGAGGCGAGAGAAATCAGAGAGTGGGACAAGGTGAAAATGTGTCAAGACAACATGAGCCAACACAAGGGGACTGAGGAAGGAATTCAAACCCATACCCTTATCTGATGGCATCCATTGCTGCATCACTTCACTGCAACATGTAAGACTCTTTTTTTTCCAGGACTGACCTCATTATCTTATGCTGTGAGAGCTGGGGGTGAAAGCAGGGCCCTGCACTGGAAGCTGCATTGATCCAAGAGTGAAAAGGCAAAGAGCTGCAAAATGCTGACAGCCAGGAGATGTGAGGAGAGCCAAATCCCACAATGTGCAAAGCCCTGCTCAGAACAACACTGCACCCCGATGTTGCTCTGGAAACTAAACCTAGTCAAAGCCAAAAGAAATGCACTCTTATCGCAGAGCAAGCGTCTCCCCAGACAGCAGAGTAACAACACAGCTACACTGGAGCCATGGAGCAGGAACAATTGGCCAAGCTTTCCTGTGATGACAAGCCCTCAGCTTGGTGCTCCCTCTGGAGCTCTCGTGGCTGGAGAGGTCAGGAGACACAAGAGAAAGGCCCTTGGACAGGCAGGAGCAAGGGGCAGCTTCTGCACCGTGTCCTTCTCTCCTTCCATTCATCTTGGACAATGCCACCATAGAGGGACCATCACAGAATCACCTAAAATTAAAAGAACCCTAAAAAGTTATTTAGTTCACTCTTCTCTCCCCTTTTCAAATGCAGGATCAAATTTAAATCATCTCATGATAGWTGCTTGTTTCCCTGTCCTTAAGGAATTTCTAGTTATGGACAGTGCACATTTCCTTAGTGACTYGTTTCTGTCTTTTTTCAGTCTTTACCATTGGACATTTTTTTTGCCATTATCCCACTAAACTAGGAAATTTAAGGTCATCATTTATTTTAGCAGACTGAGAAGCACTTTTTCCCTTCCTCACTGAGGAAYATTTAACATGTTTGAGGCCTCTAGGACATCTTCCAGAAGCCTCCTCRACTCAAGACCAGGAATGGCAGGCAGATGGTAACTCACTTACACAGAAAGCTTAGGTTTTAAACTATCACATCCAAGTCTGTTAATGTAACACAGATATAACAGGATAATCCATCAGAAAGAAGCCCTCTACTAGGAAAAATTATTTTCATGGTGAAATCCAGCAAATAGTAAAAATTAGAAGAATCCAATCATTTKATTGAACTCTGCTTCAGAAATTACCTTAATCTGCCTTACAGAGCTTCTCTTTTTCTTGTCTGTGAAAGAGTGGTGTATGAACCCATAATTTCAGACTCAGCTAAAGGCACCGGGAGTGGCAATGCTTAATTCTGATAAACTAGTCCTCCATGCCCCATTTCACATATGCCCCTCTTGATGGAGACAGACATGAATATGGAAGAGCTGATTTGCACATTGGCCAAGCCTTTTGTCCCATAAGAATGTTTTATAAATAGAAAACATCCAGATGATCCTCAAAAGAGGCAAAATATTCATTTCCTATGGCTTCTTAAAGTCTCAAATGTGTCTGTCTCGCTGCACACTGAGACCTAAATTCACACCCTCTAACTGAATCATCAAAGTGAGGTTTCCTACACAGGCAGTACAGAAATACAGGACCCTCCAGAGAGCAGCAGGAAAATAATTCATTAATTGCCCATTGGGTTAATTGAGGAATTAAAGGCAATTTTACTCCCAACTTTGTCACTTCAGCCAACCCAAAGCTCTAATTATGTAGGCCTAAAAGAGGAATTTAAGGAATATGATCTCCTACAGACACTCTTGAGGCCCCTAGTCTGCATASAGTGATACCAACAACATTTTCCTGCATTSTTTGTTCTMRTTCCTGGCCATTGCTTTCCTGTGCYGACTCAAACTGCAATTTGCAGTTGCTCTGATATCTCTCCTACATTATATCTGTGATACAATACACCAATCCAAGCTTTTTCTTCTACAGTAGTGTTGGCATTTTGAGCAACATGAGAAGAAGAACAACTCTAAAACAAAGGAAAACAGGAACCATGTAAAAGAAAATTTCCCTTTTCTAGAAGGAAATGTACAGAATAAATTAAGACATACAATTTGTGTAAGCAAAGAAGCAACTTTTATAGGTGTAATTGGGCCTGAGAATCCACCTTCAAAGCCTGAGACTAATTTACCACAAGAAGGGGATGTGCAAAGGARTATGGAATTTCCCACAGCAAGGTGGAGTAATGCACCATGTTGATGGTAACCCAAAAACTTGGCTACCTGGCCATCAGTTCAGTGACCTGTGCAAAATAAGCCGATGCTCTCAGCTCAGTTTCCAGATGTAGGAAGTKGCCAGAGTGTGGAAATCTCCATTAAAATTCACAGTAATTGGCAGCTATGTCACCAAGGCCTCGGATTTCCCCTGAGAGCTGGGCAGGGATGGGAASAGCACCTTCAGTGTAAAGTCACAAATAACAGCTTGCATCCAGCTGGCTGTGCCTTGCTAGTCTCACACTAGAGTAACCAGAAATGTCCACTCAATTTATTTACAAACCCAAGATTTGAAATTTGATTTTTTAATTTCCTTTTACAGAGTTTATTTCTCAACAACTTGAGTACCTGCATAACATTGTAACTGAAAGCATCAGTTTTGTGAAGAAATCATCATTTTATGTATTCCCATCATATAAAGGAAAAAAAAAAAGATCAAATGCAARCAGCTGTCCTAAAGAAAATACAGCACAGACTCGCAAATCTGACAGGGAATTTGGTCAGCAAAAGCATTACTAAGATAATACAGGGCACGTTGTTTTTATAGCTGGGATGTGGAGTGCTGCTGCTGCTGAGGCAGCGGAGTCRGACCCTACTTGGACAGCAGATGGTGTCCTACTGTAACACTAAGCTGCAGTGCTCAAAGAGGAATCTTAAACCAGCCTTTAAAATACTCTCCAATTTCCATTTAATTACTTTAATTGGCTTTATAGACTATGTAATAAAAATGATGGGTCTGTTTAAGCACTAGGCTGAATTAAAAAGTTTAGTGTGTCAAAAACAGTGATTTTGAAATATATGTCCCATTTCTATGAGTATTTTCCAATATTTAAATGAAGTTTTGAAAAATGTGATCATGCCACTTAGGTGMCTGAGCAGCCCTTTTCAAAGACACCACAAGCAAATAACTATTRAAAATCCCACTGAATGTCAAGGGAGTCAAATGCTTCACAATTCTCTGTGCCTTTGAAAGTGTTCTCCTTACAGTATAAGTTATCTGCATATAATAATGAAAAATCTAAACTTGCCATTGTTCCAGTAAAGGCAGTGCAAAGACTTATGAGCCTTCATGGGAAAGGACCATTTTTTTTCTTCTGTGCTGTATAATAACTTGTTCAGTGGGCATCTGGTCCCTAACGTAGCTCTCAGATACCAACAGTACAATTAAAACTCCACAGGAATTAAATTTATTYCTGATAAATGACATATTGTTGCTGTAACACTAAATCTAAAGGAATAATTTCATTATTTCAGTCTGCAACCAAGAAATTTTTCCTTGTATGTTTTTTTTCCCTGACCTTTGGGACCTGTTGAAGTTCCCAGCACTTTGTGACTATTAAGGTGAACTGGGTGGTGAGGAGAAACCTGTCATATTGAAAAGCTCCAAGTCTGCTGAAGYCCCTGGACTTTTCAGGACTTCAGGAAATGGGTAGATAAAAGTGAGAGAGCCTTTCAAGATTTCCACTTGAGAAGCCCCTCTAAGTGCTGCTAAGAACCTGACTCATGCCTGAGCCTGGTTTGAAAACCCTTCTCCARACTGCCCAAATCACAGCTGCGGTCACTGTGGGCTCTGATGCATTGCAGCAGCCCAGTGTGACTCAGCTCAGAGATATCTGAGTTTGCAAGCCTAGATTGGATTTACTGTCACTGGGAGGGCAAAATTTGTTGGGAACAGTTTTGTCATTCATACTGGGAGGTGATGAAATCTTTGCCTGCTGGAGCAGATAACCACCATCTTGTACAGACAAACCCAGGCTGGGACAGTGGAGTCATAAMTGGTGTTGTGCACACAGTCATCACTGAATCACTTTTTTTTTTTTTTTTCACACAGAGACCCTTGTAAAATTCTACTCTCTTTTTGCATCTTTCAGAAGAAATTATTCCTCTAACTCCAAGGTTATGGGAGTAGTCTCACTAATTTTAGTGAGACTCTTCACATGAGAAATTACAGATCCCTTAGAGAAATAGGCTAGGAGTAGCTGTATGAATGAGATACCTGGTTTTCAGAAAATGCTTGTATTTTCTTCCTCGTCCTGGATATGACAGAGGCTGCAGGGATCAATGTTCTCCAAGAACATTTACATAACTTCTTCAAAAGCAATAAAATGATGAAACCCAAAATCTGCAAATTGTGGTGATTTGTAGTGCTTTGATTTATAGCCCTGTTGGGTTTGGAGTGAATGATTTCTACAGAGACCAGTCCCTCTAATCGGAATTTTACAAGAAACGGATGTGCTAAAAGAAACAGAAARCTAACAGGGCTTCTGGTTACATTTTCAGCCTGATTTATAGAGCTGTAAAACTCTCTGTATCAGGGAGCTGACACCAATTTCTAGAAAGCTGTGAACATTTGTTTCCATCTGATTTTCCTGCAGGGCTCCTAGGCCTGCTTGGTTCACAAACAGCCCCAGTGAAATCCATGTCAGGTGTTAGGGAGTGTGGGATGCTGGTGACATGAGCAAGCTGGCAGCAAAGGAAAACCAGTTGGGCTGGGCTGCAGATGGGGACGTGCACTCAGAGGAGCCACCCGTGGCCACTTATGACAGCAAAACCCCCAGGGAGAACCAAACCAAACCAAGCACAGTCCCCCAGCCAAATGCAACGCCCCAAATAGGAAGAGAAGGTGGTGAGGAGTAAGACAGGGCATGGGGCAGGACAAGAATYAGGAGAGGAGAGGTGTGAGTGAGCTCTCAGCTCAACAATGGGCAGATCACAGAGCACTGTCCTCGGAGCTGGGCTGAGATTCACAGTAAAATCCCCATCTGCCTCTCTGAGGATGCTGAAATATTTGATCCACAGCAGGGAAAAGCTCCACAGCTTGGATATTTCCAGTCCTGCTCCTTCTGATAGCTAGAAGTGCRTAGAAATATTTGGCTTGCAATTTCATGCCTGAAAGGAAGATGGTGTAGAGGTTCAAACAATGATCTGAGGTCTCTTTTGAAAAGGTAAGCTGTTCCCTTCCAGAAAACAAATTATGTGTCAGTCACAGGTTCTTACAGGTGCTTGAACTAGTATTCCAWCCAAAGAGAGTTACAGAAGATTTTAGTGAAAAGGAAAATAGAAAATTAGTTTAAAACARCACTTTTAAGCCTAGTGGATCCACAGATCCAAGGTCCTGATAATTCTTTCTTCTAAGGCCCTCTGCATTCAAGGACACTTAGCAGGGTGCCCAGTTGGCAAAGATTTGGGGATCAAAGTTTGAGGTATTTGTGTGTAGTCTAACAGGAAGCATAAAGCGGCAGCTTCTGCTGACATAGCATTTAAGAAAATGTTCTTACCCTTTTATGCTGTTTAAAGAAACCCTATCAAGTTGCTTTACTGTATAAAATTATTAATTATTCCATACATAATTTTATAAAATGGTTTAGCAATATGTCTGAGTTCTTTTGGTTTTGGAGTGTCAATWTTAAAAAATAYATATATTAATTAATAAACCAAGATGCATTTTATATCACTAAATACAGCTCTAAAAATTTATTACCACTTTCCAAGGATTTACTTCCTTTGTCTAAAAAGTATAGGTGTCCTAAATTAATTATAAAGATCAAYCTTATATGGAGAAGCCCCGATCCAGCAAACACATGTGCTTATGAGTAATTTGACTGCATGAGTATTTTCATATAATTCAATGGGTGAGAGAAAAGCTGTGATCCATGGAGTTCCTAGTGTGGGTAAAGTTATTCGTGGGCACAACTGTTTGCAGGACTGGAGCCAAGTATAACACATATACAAATTCCCRTGTAGAAGAAAAGGCAAAGGAATATGCAGTAAAAAGCAATTACATGCTATTGAATGCTCTAACAGCTATATGCTCTGCAGTAAGTGCATGAACGCAATTATGGGTTCAAAAACGCTCAAGACCTACCCATAACTGATGGATAATAAATGAAGAGGGGGGGAATGAAATGGAGAGCTGAAAGGAACACAGTGTAACTCTCTTCACTTCTGAGTTTCTAATTTCGGTGTTTCATAGATACAGTAAGTATACACAGGAAATACACAAATTAAAAAAAGGGGGCTTCACTCTACTACCATCTTTGGACACTGAATGAAGGTGCTAAGAGAAGTCTAAAGAGAACTGATTTTGGTCTCTAGAGATACTTTAGAGCACTTAAGGCAGATGCTTCATAGATGCACAGGGTGGTCTGTAAGTAAGAAGTAGGCATCTCCGAAGAATAAAAAAGRCTTCTGCCATACTCAGACCCTGACACAGAAATTACCTGTGCTTTTTCTATCAGGCAACCACTAGCCAGAATATGAAAGCAGAGCCAGGTTTCTCCTGTTGTTTGTTCTCCCTGTGAAACCCTTGGCTGTGCCCCATAAGCTGCAGAGGCACATGGCTCCCGTGGGAGAAGGGGGACAACGCCTCAGTCCCCAGAGGGGGAAAAGGAGCTGCCCTGGGACTTGAGTGTGCTGGCTTTGAACTCCTCACAGAGGGGAACCCTGCTTGCTCTGAGCTAGGCTGCTGTGCTGTGTTCCAGCTGTAATTCTTTAAGAGAGTGGTGCTGACTGACCTGATGTAGAATACAGCCCCTCCCAGTGACTGCGTGCAGGTTCAGCGCCTTCACACCCTCTCTGTGAACTGAGCTTCCTYGGGAGAGGGTCGTGTAGCTGCTGAGTTTGTGGCTGCTAGGAGGTGGTATTATGCCTTCAGAAAGCGGTGTATTTCAACACAGGAGCACCAGCTGGTTCTAGAGAGCAGAAACAAACCAAATTGCTCTCTAAAATGCAGACACCTGGAGTTTACCTGTGCTCCAGGACAAGCAGAATCCAAACAGCCATCAGCTCTCCCACAAAGCCAAAACCCTGCAACTGGGAGAGACTGGATAATTTCCTTTTTGGCCTGTCCTTCTTATTAAAATGTGTGTGAATACCTTCAGTCCCCCTGGGCCTGGCTGTGGAAGCTTTAAACACTCTGCAAGTTCTCCTCATGAATTGCCAGTAAAATAGATGGCTTGCAAATGTTTATGTTCCTGCACTTATTCTGCCCCTATGAAATAAATGCTGCTGCCAAGCACAACACAATGCACCCAATGTCTTCTGCAGTGYTCTTGCTGCTGTTCACTGCAAAATGCATCTTTAGGGGTGTGTTCCTAGCTGTCCACCTCCCTGCCCCCAGATGTACTTTGGCAATCTCTTCATGGAAGATGTTGTTTTAGCATTGTTCACATACTAGACATTCATTTCAGTTCCACTGCATTCTGCCTTTTTTTTTTTTTTTTTTTTTTTTTTTTTTTTTTTTTTTTTTTTTTTTTTTTTTTTTTTTTTTTTTTTTTTTTTTTTTTTTTTTTTTTTTTTTTTTTTTTTTTTTTTTTTTTTTTTTTTCATTTCTTTTTTTTTTTTTTTTTTTTTTTTTTTTTTTTTTTTTTGTCCTGTACTTTTTTCTCTGAGTTTGCTCTCCTCTCTGACTGAGTTTGGCTGTCTTTCATCCTGCACATCTCTTGAAAGTACTTCCACTCTGGATGCTGCTGCAGTATGGTAGGGATTCTATAAAAGGTGCAATTATTTTGCCAGATCTTCTTCCTGGTGCATGCTCAGATCTGTCTCTTGTTCAGATATACAATATCTAAAGCATACATGGGAAATGCTTCCTTTTGTTTACACAAGAGGAAAAGAGCACTAACAAGCCTTAATGAAGGCTCTTTCTCATTTGCAAATAGAATTAAAAAGATCCTCTTCATATCAACRCAGAGTTTTGTGATGGGGCAAGTGYCCCAYTGGCGGCATTGTCATCTTACAGAGTTCAGTGTGCTGTGAATTTCTAACCACTTATCCCTTGACACACCCATTTTGCCAGTGCAACAATCAGCAAAGGTCGTAGCTCTAAACCTCATCAGGCAATGGATGCAGGTTTAAAAATGCCATGAAGTGTTTTGTGACACATAGCCAAGGGGAATAGGGCTGTGGTCAATGGAAGAAACGAGGAACGGCAATAATGAGGAACAGATAAGATAGTGCCACTGCTAAAAGCCTAAAAATGTGAAGCCACATCTTCGGGCACAATACAGCCACTTCACAGGTWATTTGGTGCTCGCTATAGGCCTGAATGTGTGCACATCTGTGTAAGCAATGGTGCTGCTGCCACTCAGTTTATATTCAGACTAAACACTCASGCAGGGTGCAGGAAGTTTCATCTGAAGGGAGCAGCCAGTAAAAGTAAGGGTTAATCACACCTGCGACAGAGAAAGGCTTTCTACTGAATCATCCAGCATAGTGCCCCTTCTGGGTTTTCCCCCCTTTACGCAAGAATTGCTTCACTGTTTTKTGAATGTGAGCTAACTTTGCTTATCAGTACCCAAAAAGCAAGCCCCTGCAGGGTCCCTGCTGACAAATGCTGCAAGGCAGTCATGTCCTTTCCTCTGCTCTGAATGCAGTAATTAGAGAGATGCAATTTTCCAGTAGTGCTTGACAGCCTACATCAAAGGCACAGAAACTGTTTCTGGACATTGAAAAGATAAAATTCTAATACTAACTGATGCCTCCTTCAGTTTTTATTGCAGTTCAGTGTAAACAGATGCTGCTGGTTTTGAATGCATATGTTGGGATCTGTCAAAGTGTATGTATGGCAGMGCTGATATCTGCTGTGGTAAACGCTGATATTTGCCATCACGAGTGCATTCTTGATTCAATCATCCCTGTGGCATTAGCTGTATGTGTGTTTATAGACGTTCACAGATGTCTGCCCTCACATGTGCACGCATACAAACACAAACACATGCATATGAATTAAATGGAAAATGTAACCCAATCTCAACCAGGGGTTTAAATTAATTGTAATACATACACACACTTACAAACATTGGGCTATATTTAACTTTCACATAAGCAGTGTAGAACTATTATCTTCGGAGGAGCTCTGCAGTTTATGAGTCAGCCCCAAAGCCTTTTAGTTAGCCCGTGGAAAGACGCCACTGACTTTATTGGGCTTTGGACCAGTCTGAAACCAATGGTTAATTGTCTCGTATAATATAACTTTCCCTTCCAGCAAACTTAAGATAAACTTAGATTCTAATTCCAACAACTCTATAATTTTTTCCAAACAAATTCCTTATGGGATGGAAATGCCCATTCTTGTTCTGGGCATTTTTCAATGCTTTCGTGTTTCTTTGTTTTGAAAATTGATTCAGTCATGTTAAACATTATGCAAGCTTGAGAAAGATCACAGTCTCCAACTATGCAAAGTAAAATTCTCATGCGTACATAGCTCAGAAATAAATGTCATTAGAAACTTCAAACTTGGCTAGTATTAAAGCCATCTTTGAGGAAGGGAAAAAAACTCACATTTGGAGGAATTCAGTCTGATGTTTTAGAGAATAAGAATAATTTAGGATTACATGTCCATCTCAGCTTTCTCATTTTATTATATGCCTGTACAACTTTTTATTTGCTTTCCAGGTTTTTTTGAGATGGATTTATTTGAGTATGTACTTGAAATATGCAATTATTTAGGGGAAAACTAACATGCTTGCGTGGGTCTTCTTGAATTAAAGAGGGAACTGTCTAAAGATTCACATTTGAACTCCAAGCTATTAAGACCACTAAGTTCATCCTAATTCAGGTATCAGTTGACAGAAATGTAGTTAAAACCAYGTCTTTTTTAAGAAACTACACTTGAAGAATCTTTTGACTGCCAGTCCTCCTTTGAGTAATCTCTAAATCAAAAATTGGAGTTAGAAACTCATTACTAAGATTTCTGAATGTGGATTTTGTACATACAGTTAATACTTAAACTGTCTTTAAAGAGAATGTGGCTGTGCTCATCACTAAAGAAAGTTCACATTTGGATTATTATTTATATTGCTATCATAGGTATCTGATATAATCATGTGGAGACATCRTGCTGCTTTCTGGCACTATAGGCTCTCAGCTGATGGGTATCTCACAGGGTAYTCGAGTTTGGGTTCCCTGATAAGAGGCAACCAAGAACATCTCCGTTCAATAAGCTGCAGTCTGCATACTCAGGTGGGTGCCTACAGTCTTAATTCGAGGCAATTAATGTTTGAAGTGCAAAATTGTTTCGAAAGCCACAGAATCCTGTTTCTCTCTGTCTATTCCCACGCCATATGTATTGTGTTTGGCAACTCTGTATTTTGTTTTATAAATAGAATTTAGTGTGTATTGTTTATGCAGCCTCCTACCAAAAGAGAAGATTGACAATGTCACAGGAAAAAAAAATCTTTGGTCAGACTGACAACATCTACAACATCCCACTGTCTCTTCTTGTGGTGTACCACAGACTCGGTTTTCACAGTRTGTCCAAAGCTCATTACGAGGTTTAGAAGAGTATTTATGGCTTTTAGTGAGTGCAGTACAAGGAGCAGATGCTCCCCAGGACTAATGCGCACAAGTTTGCCATAATTCGAGGGCAAGGCTCAGAGTCTCCACTCCCTTGCTGATGTAAATGGGAACAGGGCCATTGGCTTACATCTAAATGCAATGTAATGTAAGTCAATCACTCCTTGAGTTTTAAAGCATCCTTACTTCGGTATTTGTGTTAGCTGATATTTGCATAATAATGCCCCAATGCACACAAAACATTGCATCAAAAGAAAGTTGCTCCTTCATTCCAGCTTCTCTTTTGGAAATAATTCTCTTTTCCTCCATTCCTGAGAGCTTCCCTGTGCCACTTGCAGTCTTCCAGCTAATATATTTTTGTCATCTTTTGCTACCTCGTGCTGCCACTTCCTTTCTCTCTGACATGAAAATGGAGACTGAATTATAAAAATACCTTTAAATATTGCCTCACCTGATTGCTCTGGCTACCCTTACATTGGGCAGCAACAGTGGTGGTCAGAAGGTCTTCAATGTGTTTGATGTTATAAGGCACCTATTTCTCCGACACCCATCAAGTGTACACCCCACACTGCCTGTTGGTGTGTGTCTGATACAAAATACAGCAAAATAAAAGTATTGCTCAATTAGGCTGAAATGAATATTTAGTTTGCATCTTTTTGTGCCTGGGTGCCTGAACTTYAGTTCTGTCCAGTGGTAATCAGTGYGACCCCACTGCACCACTGTCTGCCTCGGATCCTAAGAGAGTGGACCACAGACACAGAATCAATGTCAGATTTTAAACTTTGATCCTACAAAACCATCTCCTGAAGCTTTGTCTCACAGCTCACTAGCAAGGCCTGTGCTATTGAAGTGGGTAAGCTTAGATGGCTGTAGGACATGTGCAAGAGATTTTTTCTCTTCTAGCGGTCTGAGCAAGAAGAAATGCAAAGAGGGCTGTTCACACCGTCGTGAGAATTGTCTGCGGCCGAGAGGACTCCGGGCAGCCGCGCACGGGTGAGCTGTGCCCGGGCACTCCGGTCCCGGAGAAGTTTGGCTCCGTGAGCAGTGGAATCCTCAGCTGAGCCACTTCCCCAGATAAAAAGGAGAGCTTTGCACGGGGGGTTTATTGCACATTCCTGGTCGCACGAGGGAGACTGGGTCCAGGTAGCTGCCTCCCCGCTTTCCCTTTAATCACTGCAGGGTGGGAACCGGATCCAGCCTGGAGGGATAAAAGATCTCTGAGATGAAGAAGTACAATGGAGCAGAGTTAATGTCAATCGGTTTACTGCTGTAAGCAAATCACTACCACATCTCTCTGTGCAGCATGTTACCATTTACAGCTCGTACTTAAATGAGTCAGAGCTGTTGCTTCTGGTTCTGCCTCCAGCTTCTCCTGCCGCAGAGYTGGACAGACAATGGGTCCGTGTTGCAGAAGGGGCCTCGGGCCAGCCCCGAGGAGCTGTGTTGCAATGCCCATTATCGCATTGCCTCATTTTTAGGCTCCCTGCTGCGGAACAGATTGCTCAGGCCAGGGACAGACACCGCTGTGCTTCACAGAAGGAGTGGAGAGTTAAAAGTTAATAAAAGGAAATTTCAGAGGTCCACATACTCCTTGGGTAAGAATATACATATTCTACTACAGATGAATATGCTGGGATAGATGATAGATAGATAGATAGATAGATAGATAGATAGATAGATAGATAGATAGATAGATAGATAGATAGATAGATAGATAGATAGATAGATAGATAGATAGATAGATAGATAGATAGATAGATAGATAGATGATAGATAGATAGATAGATAGATAGATAGATAGATAGATAGATAGATAGATAGATAGATAGATAGATAGAGTGCCAGTGTGCCAGCACTATGAAAGGCAGGAAGGTGTCTCCGCCACGGACTCATAGTTCAAAAGTCATATCAGCCTGTTTTTTATGAAGAAGTAGAGAGAGTGAACTACCTCATTGCATCCAGGAGCTCAYTGGGCACAGGATATTATACCCCAAGCAGTGCGAGACTAACTCACCAGTCACCACTCTGCTGGGTTTAATTTGAACGGCCCCATGGCTGTTCTGAGGAGTGTCCTGGTCTCAAGGCTGATAATGCAGCTGCTTTTTCTTTCTCTCTCTGGCCATCTCCTCGTCTAATATAAAATCAAATGTATCATTGCAAGAGATAAAAAGCAATTACCTCTGAGTCTTGAATAAGCTGGTGACTGATATTTTCACTTTGCATACAGAATACCTGAGTTCAGCTCTTTACCCAAATTCAGGCAGTATCAAGGAGTTAGTGCCAACTATCCCACTTCCTCCTGAAGGTGACCAGCCAGTTTGTTCAACAAATGTTCCAGTTCCCAGATTTTGAGGAAGAAGGTCTGATATGATTCGGGAGATTCATTCAAAATTATGAGCCTCGATTTAAGCTTATGAGCGCTACTGAGAAGCACTCACCCCCCTCCCCTTCCCCTGGCCTTTACAATGGGTAAGTCAGGCAGCTTCCCTATTTTGCCTCTGATTTCTTAAGGTTGTGTTCTCAGGCACAATCCTGAGCAGCAGGAGGTTGCTGCTGCGCCTAACTCGCTGAATTTAGCCTGCCCTAACTTTGGACAGTAAGCTTTTAAGCTCCCAATTTGCTTGAGCATTACGGTAAACGTTCGAGGAAGCATTCAACGGGGCACCGACTGGTGTTTCGAGCGAAAGAGAGAATTCAGAAAGAAACCCCAAAACCACGAGAAATTCAGAGCAGGCGACAAACGCACGGTTTAACCAACGATTCGCGCAGTAGGTTTGCCCGGCAGCCACCTTCTGTGAGCTAAAACTGAAGGAGAGCCTTTCCTTGCTTTTTAAGCCCTCAGCCCGCGCTGTGTGTCACTGTCCCTCTGCCACAGCCGGAGCCGGGCGCGATCCCGCCGCGTTCCCAGCCGAGGCTCCCGATCTTGCACGGAGCCGGTGCCGGGAGATGCGCCCGGGGACTGCCCCTGTGTACGGGTAACGGAGCCGCTCCCCTCCTTTGTGGCAAYAAGAGTAGAAAAATGGCTCCTCTTGCATTTTGTATGTGTTTCTGCTCGTGTTTGCTCCCTCTCAGTGCTCTGGCTACTGTGAGCTGTATTTCCTACGCTCCGTGGAAAGTGTCGCACCAAGGCGCTGTCGCTTTCCCACGGCACAGTCAGCCTCGGCTGAGTCCGTGCTGGTACGGGGATGTGCTCGGGGCCCCTCTGCTTTCTCTCGTCTGTCTGCCGAGGCTCTCTAAGAGTGCGTGTGGAGATATGCATGGAGAGGAGGRGGGTACCGGCGTGACTGGGGAGGGGTGGCGGGGGAGAGGGGAGTTATTAGGAAACTTTGCTTTGGCTACTCTCTATCCTTGGGGCTGCGTGGCGCCAGCACCCTCAAGTTGAAAGGAAAACAGCCATTCTCACTTCCAACTGCCCACTGAGATCCTTAAGGCGACAAAGACACAAAAGTGAGTTTTATTTGCTGGTAAGCCAGAGGCAAGAAAAAAGAAAAGCCAATTCCCCCTTAAAAAGAGCCGACAAATCCTTTTTGCTCTTTTGTGTGAGCTTTTCCTATTCACATGGAGCGTTCATCCGTGTGATTCCCAACTTATTGTCATTACTTAGTTATTAATTGTTCTCATCTGGGTTTAATTGAGCAACCAAGGACTTTAGCCCAAGGGTCAGGGGGAAAACTTAAAGCAAAGACATGTTCAATAGGAATCCTGCGCTTCAAATATCCATCCCGAGTTAACATAATGTAAAAAAAAAAAAAAAACCCCAAAAAAAAACAAAAAAACAAAAAAAAACAGACACAAAGCGGAGAGATGAAAGGGTCTCACTTTGCCCGGAGTCCCGCGCCGCAGCGCCCAAAGGTGCCGGCGGAGGGGAGCGGTGTTTGCGGGGAGCCAGCTCAAGGCAGTCCTCGCTGTTTAAAATCTCTCTCGGATTTTTAAGAGCATCTTTACAGGATAAACCCGGCCTCCTGCGCGATTAGATCGCCCCAAACCCGCGGTCTAATCGCGCAGAGGCTAGGTTAGGGAGAGAGATAAGCTGGAGATATCCAGCCTTTTTCTGCCAGAGACTCAACGTGGGAAAAAGTCGGCGCAGCGCTTTCCYGCTCCGGCGCGGCGTTGGGCGCTGGGGTCAGGATCACAGACACTCATTTGCACAGAGAAAAGAAATGATCGGAAAAGAAAACCAAAAGGGTTGGGGG
>NW_026623431.1:627945-632381 GCF_030028575.1 Malurus melanocephalus
GGGGGGGGGTGGAGAGAGAATAAGAAAAAAGAGGAAAACAACTCTTTCTCTTACCCAAGGTATTCTCCAAACCAAACCGGGTGGAGCGGCGCACTGAGAGCGCTCAGGGCGCAGCCGGCGGGGAACGCGGCGAGGCGGCGGCGCCGGTGCTAGCGGGAGCGGCAGGCGCGGAGCTGGGGCCGTGTCCGCCGACCTTCCGCGGGGCCCTCGGCCGTCGCCAGCGGTTGCCTCGGGGCYGTGGTCGACCGGGACGGGTTTCCAGCGGAGCCAGCCGCTGAGAACTGCGGGGAGCTCGAAGCCCCGAGGACGGGCAGAAGAGCCGGCGCCGAGCGGTCCCGACCCCCAGTGCCGAGGTTCTACCGGCTCCGGGTCCGCAGTTGTGCCCACCAGCATCGTCCCCACACCCCATCCCCCGACCCATCGGCTCCGGCGCTCAACTGCCTCGCCCTTAGCGTGCTTTATCYGCTTCTTCAGCACCACCCGAACCGCGACAGCCCCCTTTCCTCCCCACCACCCCAAATCCCGCTGCTCCGTTTCCCCGAGTATTATCGGCTGGCAAAAGGAGCCCTGGCGAAAGCCCTTGATCTCACTCTARGTTTAGCATTGAGATGTGGGGCATGTCACGCCCGCCCCAGTGTCCACAGCCATCGGRGGCTGCGGCTGGGACCTTCCCAGACACAAGCAGCTGGAAAGGAGAGAAGCAGCTCTTTCCTAGGGCTAAGGAAATACGGCCGATCCCGGAGCTGCTGGGCAGCAGCAGCGATCACATGCACCCTCAGGGTAGGGATGAGGTGGGAACTGCTGGCAAGGAGCAGTCAGGGGGAAAAGGAGGAGACCTCAAACAGCTGCGAGGATAGGGCAGTTCYGGGATAGTGGCTGAGTTTTCAACTGTGTATCTCACAATCCAAGGCTTAAGTCTTCTGGACAAGGGGGAAAACTAATACAGCCAGTCCCTCTCTCRTGTCCTGACACACAAATTCGGTCTCTTTTGTCACCCCCGAGAGGGCAAAGAGCRAGCAAACAAACTGCATCAAACAGTAGCTTAAAATTAATTTATTTAACAAATATAGCTATAATATAAATGATAATAAAATTTCAAATATACAGTATATTACATAGTACACAGAGCCCCTTCCAAAGGAGCTGGTGGAGGAACAAAGGCAGGTAACAGACAGCG
Organism: Malurus melanocephalus; assembly: GCF_030028575.1. Lineage (NCBI taxonomy): Eukaryota > Metazoa > Chordata > Aves > Passeriformes > Maluridae > Malurus > Malurus melanocephalus. The sequence continues at coordinate 629,123 of NW_026623431.1, forward strand.
CTGTTAGACGGGGACGGAAAAGGCTGTTTAACACTTCTGCCTCTTGACCTCGCCTTGCAGAAAGTAATGTCCTGTCTTTCAGTCCCCTTTTTCCATTTCTCTTCCACAGTCCCTTCCCCCATGGCAGAGGGCTCTCCTCAGGTTCCAGCTAGCCCCAGGGAAGCAGGACACGGTTGGGCCATCAGCACCCTGCACCAGGAAGGAGCTGGGGCGATGCCTCACACTTCTGCCAGCTCCCCAGGACTGCTGAGATCAGGACAGTGCTGGGGGTAGAGGCTCTGCATCAGAAGGGGAAGCAGAGAGGTCAAGCAGAGCCAGACTGAAGAAGTCTCTGCCATAGGGTCCATGAGGAAGTCCATAGAGAAGAGCCAAATGAGCAGGGAAGGAGAGTGTGTGGAGCCAGCAGGAGCAGCCAGCCAGCAGCGCTGGGCTGAGCTCAGCTCAGGCTCTATGTGAGGTGGTACATGCTGTATCCCACATGTGCTGTGTACAGTCCCACAGGAGCCACGGGCAGCCCTGCCCGTTGAAAAGGGCTGGAGGCACCGTACAGGGAAGCACCGGCCACGGCCGGGCCGCCCAGTGGGAAGGAGATGCCAAAAGCAGCAGGCGGGAGCATGGGCTTGGCTGCCATCTTCAGCTTCTCCAGCTCGGCCTCCTGGAGCCTCTTGGCCTTGGCGCGGCGGTTCTGGAACCAGATCTTCACCTGCGTCTCGGTGAGGCTGAGCGAGCTGGAGAACTCTGCACGCTCGGCGATGGACAGGTACTGCTTCTGCCGAAACTTCCTCTCGAGGGCCAGCAGCTGCGCCGTGGTGAAGGGCGTCCGAGGCTTCCTGTTTGTCTTGTGCTTGCGCAGGGTGCAGGCGGGGGGACTCAGCCGCCCTGTGCCCGGGAGCAGCCGGGGGAGAGGGGGAAGGAGAGAGAAACCTTAGTTAGCAGTGCCCAAACCCTCAGAGCCCCCAACCCACCACCGCTGAGGTGGAGAAAGGGGGAAATAAGGTCCCACTTGAAGCAAATTGCCCCAAAACTACCAGGACTGCTCGGGGCACACTTAAAATTGCCGTTTCCCATTCCAATAAAGAGAGTTATGCTTCGTATCAGGAAACTCTGACTCCATAGAGAAAAGCCCAGCAAAGGGCAGGAATCAGACACCAGCACACTCTGCACCTCCTGCCTTCTTAGCTACCCCAGCTCATGCTGAGGGCACGCAAATGAAGGGAATGACCATCCAAAAAGAAGAAAAAAAGTCCTGTCCTTTTTATTGGATTACTGGAAAAAAAAAATAAACAAAATGGGCTGGCTTCGCAGTCTCACACCCTCTTCATTAGGCCCCTGGGAACCGGATTAAGCATGTAATTAATTAGGAGGTTTGAATTGACACTCATGCTCTATCTACCACTCTTCACCCAGTCTGCTCCTCTCCTCTTATTTAACATTTCTAAGGGTCTTCAACATCCATCTGTCTCGGGTTTACATAGCAACAGCAATTTTTACTTTGCAATTTAAATAAATTAAACCGCTGCTTTACACAAGTCCTGACAGAAAATCTGCCCTTCTCCAAGGGACAGAGAAAACAGCTCCGTTTGCAACTTTGGTACGGGCAAAGCCCAAACGCTCTGGAGAGCCTCAGACCAAGGTCACCCCTTTCCACGGGATCCAGGGCAGGGAAGGAGCACGACCAGGCCGAGGGCAGGCGGCCCATGCTGCCCAGATCCGGGCACAGCGCAGCCACTGGAAATTATTAAGAGGCTTCTCTGATCACGGCTCTCACCCTGTTATTTGTATTAATTTAGATCACTCTGCATTAAAKCAGGAAAACACCACAGATCGTGGCTCTTCGGATTCGGAGGTGCACCATTTAAGACAGCAGCCGATGGGGCTGAAGCCCGCAAAGCTCCCGCTTTTAGGTCTGTGCGGATCCTTATGGAATTACTTGAGCCTTTTTCTGAGAAAGCCTCAGCGGTGTTGAGTCAAGACTTGCGTAGCTAGTTAGAAACCCAGGTTAAATTAACAGGCTGGCCGTGTTGCTTTTACTCTTCCCTCCCGGTTAACATTTGGCACAAGATCCCACCCTGGCACGGCCGCTCTTCCTGTGCGTTCGCAGCCATCCTCCGGCTTCACACACTCTCGAATCCGTTCAGTATTTTGGACGGGCCCAAGTGGCCCAGACGAGTGCGAACCGCACGGAAAAAAAAAAAAAAAAAAACCAAAAAAAAACAGGAGAGGCAGGCAGGGCCAAAGGGGCAGGAAACTCCCGGCCACCCGCGCAGCCTTGCCCTCGGTCCGCCCGGCCCCACGGGAAGGTCGCAGCCGGCCCGGAGAGCTCCCATCCCGCCCCACTCCCGAACTTTCACTTACTCGGGGGAGGCGGCGAGAACCGTGGCGTTTGCATCCAGGGGCTCCGCTCCTGTTTCTCGGGGCTTTCCGCCTTAACGAGGGTGTCTTCGGGCAGCTTGACCAGTCCCCCGACGGAGAAGTGCCCGCCGAGGGGCAGCGGGGACGGCGGCGCCTCCGCCGACAGCGCGCCCAGGCGGGGGCTGAGGCTGGCGCGGGCGGCCGCCCCAGCGCCCGGCGGGGGCCCGGCGCCCTCGGGTCCGTCCCTGCCTCCCGGCTTCCTGTGGTCGGCCATGAGCGCCTCCACGCTGAACGGCAGGAGGGATGGGGAGACCTTGGGCTTGTCGCTTTCCTCCTCCCCGCCCATCGCCGCCGCGACGGGGAGCGCGCCACCGCCGGGACTGCTGAAGGCGGATGCGGGCAGCTCGTCGCTGCGGACCCCAGTGGGAGCGGCGGTCATATCCACAGCCGGGGCCATGCAGGGGCGACCCGCCGTCTCCACCGCAGCGCCGGGCGGGAGCGAGCAGCGCTGCCGCTCATGGGGCCGAGCCGTGAGGGGCGCGGGCAGCCGTCGGCGCGCTCCAGCCCCGCGGCGGCGGCTCCGACTGATAAAGTGGCGCGAGGGTGGCCCCGCCCAACCAGCGCGCGGGGCGGAACCGCGCCACCCCATTGGCTGCGACCCCACGGAGCGCGGGGCGGGGCGCGCGAGGCACTTCGACGGCGATCCGGGCCCCGCCGCTCTCCCCGGACACCCTCCTCTCGCCCCGGGCCCGCTTTGCTCTCCCCGGACACCCTCCGCTCGCTCCGGACCCCCTCCGCTCGCCCCGGACCCCCTCGCTCCGGACCCGCTCCGCTCTCCCTGGTCCCGCTCTCCCCGGTCCCGTTCCGCTCTCCCCGGTCCCGCTCGCTCCGGACCCGCTCCGCTTTC